>NC_080105.1:23942923-24245423 GCF_950005125.1 Chionomys nivalis
ATAAGAACATGCCTATAGACATACAAGAAACTTATAGAACATCAAAGAGATTGAATCAGAAAATAAGGTCTCTTAATACATAATAATCAAAACACTAAATATATAGAACAAAAATGACTATTAAAAGTTGCAAGTAACATAAAAAGCAGACCTGTTTAAATTACTCCCAACTTCACAAGCAAGACCCTAAAAGTCAAAAGGGTTTGGATAGATGTCCTTCAGATTCTAAGAGACCACAGAAGTCAGGCCAGATTACTATACCCAACAAAATTTCCAGTCACCATAGAGAGAGAAAATAAGATGTTTCATGATAAAACCAAATTAAAATAATATTTATCTACAAATCCATCCCTACAGAAAATACTAGAAGGAAACTTCAACTTTATGAGGTAAACTACACCCTTGAAAACTCAAGAAATAAATAATCTCACCCTAGTAAAACCAAAAGGAAGCACTGTGCACATGCATGTATGCCCATGCACACAAACACACAAACACACAAACTATCACCTTAACAACAACAAAAATATGCAAGAAATTAGCAATCATTGGTCACTAATATATCTCAATATCAATGGACTGAATTCCTTCAATATAAAGATACAGACTAATAGAATGAAGGAGAAAACAGGATCTTTCTTATATATAAAAGAAACACACCGCAACATCAAAAATAGATATGACCTCATAGTAAAGTGTTGGAGAAAGATTTTCCAAGCAAATTGACCTAAGAAACAAGCTGTTATAGCCATTCTAATATCTAAATAGACTACAAACTAATTGTGATTGAAAGATAAAGGGAAGAACTGAAAAGTTTCTGTAAGGCAAAGGCACCTGTCAGTCAGACAAAATGTCATCCTACAAGAAAAGGAAAAGATTTTTTTACCAACTCTTCATCAGACAGAAGAATAATATCCAAAATATATAAGGAACATAGCAACTAGTCAGTAACAAACCAAACAATTCAATTAGAAAATGGGGTAAAGATCCAAACAGAAAATTGTCAACATCAGAATCTCAAATTGCTGAGAGAAACTTAAAGAACTGTTCAACATCCTTAGCCATCAGGGAAATGCAATAAAGCTACTTTAAGATTCTATCTTACATCTGTCAGAATGGCTTATATCAAAACACAAATGACTTCTCATGCTGGAAAGTTTAAGTAAGAAAAGAGATGTACTTCTCCATGTTGCTGGTAATGTAAACTTGTACTGGCACTATGGAAACCAATCTGGCATTTTTTTATGGCATTGGGAATTGATCTATCTCAAGATCCAAGCACACCATTCTTGGACATATACCCAAAGAATGTTCCATCCTACTACAAGGACCTTTACTCACCTTAGTCCATAGCAGATTTTTTTGTGATAATCAGAACCTGGAAACCACCTAGATGTTCCTCAACTGAAGAATGGATAAAGAATGCGCTGGAGCATTTGCATAATAAATTATTACACAGCTGTTAAAAACAACATCATGAAATTTGCAGGCAAATGGATGAAACTAGAAAAAACTATCCAGAGTGAGATAACAGAGAACCAGAAAGACAAACATTGTATGTATTCTTTTATAAGTGGACATTAGCTGTTAAATAAAGAATAATTATGCTGCAACTCACAGACCCAGAGATGTTAAGTAATAAGCAAAGCTCAGGGGTTGGTGGTGCTAATACATGGATCTCCTTGGAAATGGGAAATAGAATAGGTCTTGCAGGTGGACCTCGGGTGGGTAGGGATGGGAAAAGGGAGTTTTCAATGAAATTTTGTCTCCTAGAAATGTCAGAAGCTATGCCTGTAAAATCTCAGCAACCTGACTATCTAACCATGAATTGAACAATGACAACATTAAGTTTTTAAAAGAACTTTAGTTCTTTATAAGAAAGCCATTAAGAAGAGCCCAGTTTTGGTTATCTGAATGTTTCTTCACCATGAGCTTGCAAAGATTATTATATGTATTTTATAATAATCAAATTTGTAAATACATATAAAACCCAACTTTTTAATTATTAAAGACAACTAAGACAGACTGAAAAAGAAGAAAAGACATTTTAGATGTCAATCATTCCTTTTCTTATAAATAGCTTAAAGCTTCATATACATATACAAATACATGTGTTTGTTTATTCCTATAAGTTTTCTTTCAATAGTTATAGAGTTTTTGAACCACACAGGTGAATTGGTTAGAGTCACAGGCTTTATTCCTTGCAAGTGAATTTTTGCTCATTTGTTTATTCCTTATAATTGATGAACTTGCTAGTTACTTAAAAATTTATGGCTTCCTCTTTTTTAAATATTTAATTTTGGTGCTCATTAACCAAACATATTAAATTAATATACACATACATTTTATTATATTATTGGAAGTCAACATAACCTCATATTTTGTTAATGTCATTCTTGAAAATATGTAAAAATCCAACATCAGCCCAGTTCTCCTCTGCAGGTCTTTTCCTGTCTTCATCAGTTGCTGGATGAAGATTCTATGGTGAAATTTATGGTATTTATCAATTTGACTACAAGGCCATTTTGGGCACCCTCATCTTTATTGCTTAGGGTCTTAACTGGGGTCATCCTTGTGGATTCTTGGGAATTTCTCTAGCGTCAGCTTTCTTACTAGCCCCATAATGGCTCTTTCAATCAAGTTGTCTTTCCTTGCCCTCATCTCTGTTCTTATCTCTTTTCTTCCTTAATCTCGACTATCCATTTCAAGTTATCCTCTTCTCCCCTCTTCTCCCCTCCTCTTCCCCTCCCACCCTCTCTTTTCTCCCCACCCCCATGCTTATAATTTTGTCAGGTCATCTTGTGTATTTCCCCTTTCCAGGTGGATCTATTTATGCTTTTTTTTTAGGGTTTACCTTGTTACTTAGCTTAAGAGAAGTTTTAAGAAGAGCCAGGCCAAAGCTTTTCCAGAGAATTATCAGACACTGACATCTAGTGGAAGTGAAAATCTATGGCTATGAAGGACTTTTAGAGAGGCTTAAGTGTAAGTAAGCTAAAGGCTTCTGCACTTCTGCGAGTTCAGAAATGTGTGTAGATGGAGATATCTTATTCATATACTCTTTTACACTTTTTCAAGTGTCAAATTGTTGGTATTCAGGGAAAAACTGAAAAATCATAATGGAATGAACATTGTCTTGACTAGCTAGAGTGTGTGTTTTGAATTTCTGAAGAAAAAACATTCTTCTACTGCTTCTCTCTCTCTCTCTCTCTCACACACACACACACACTCCCTCTTTCTTCTTTCTTTCTTTCTTTTTTTCTTTCTTTCTTTCTTTCTTTCTTTCTTTCTTTCTTTCTTTCACTCTCCATATTTTCCTTTTTTTATTATATGACCTAATATCTTTTTAAATACATTTTGGCTTCCCTTGGACTTTAGACTTCCAGGTACTATAAGTTTTAATACCTACCTTTTGCACAGTATTAAATGGTTTTCTAAATTGCTTATATCTCTTTTCAGCAAGATGGCTGTGTTGAAACATTTATCTGCTGCCAATCCTGACAACTTGGTTCAATCTCCAGGACACAGATGATGTAAGGAGAAAACCAGGTCCTGAAACCCCCACCCCAGGAACACAAATGCAATGAAATTTCTCATCTTTATCACAGTAGCCAAAGGCATCCCAACAGCATGACACAATGACAGTTTTCATTCATGTTTTACTTAACATATTTGACATTTTCTCTTTATACTAATAGTTTATATTTTTTTTAAAAAAGAATATATCCTGTCGGACACATTTTTAACTTGATGTTCTCTTTCTTTTCTTGTTCCCCAATTCCTCTTCTCTTCTACCCCTTACTTTTTTTCTTGCTTGTTTTACCTCTCATTTTTTTCCCATACCTTATAATCATAACATAACACTTAACTGCTTTCCATAGCTCTGCCGGTTGTGGTATAACTCTTATTGTAGGAAGACATATTGAACACATTCTTTATTTTATTCCAATTTTGCGTACTTGCTTCCACCTCTTTTCAAAGTCACCAAATTCATTTGACAAAGCACCCTCCAAGCATCAACTTTCTTCCTCCTAATATTTATATTAATTTTTCTAGGACACTGGTCAGACAAGTGTTTTGTGGCAAAAGACTGCAAAGGAATCAGTTTGTCTTCTTTGAGTTGTGTCTAGAAAAAGTTATTAATAACTCAGAGAAATGTTAAAGAACATGAGTTAAGAGAGATTATGGCTCCCATGGTAGTGAAGAGTTTTTCCTCTGACATAACTCCTAAGAAGTAGTAGATTTAGGTCTAGAGGTTTGCTTGGTAATTTAGAATGGGCTCAGTGTCCGTAAAGAGGTCCTGCAGGAGAATTGCAGAACTGCTTTAAGTCTGATCCCCACCCCTTCTCTGACTTTCTCCTACTTTTTATGTATAACCTGTTCCCATACTTGCAGTAGATCGCCAAATATGGACAAAATTAAAAGTCAGAATTGTTTTTGAGCAAAGGCTTAGGAAATGGGAACTCTTGGTAATTTCAGTAGATGGGGCCTGGACATGCTAACACAGTCTAAAGTTAAAACTTCCTGAAAATCATCAAATTCCTTGGGCATCATTTCAACTAAGTTTGGCTAGAGAATAATAGGTAACATGTACTTGGTGTTAGTTTTTAATGCTTTTCTTTACCAATTTTAGATCATAAACGATCTCAAACACTCAAAGCAATATTTGTAACAAAATTGAACCGTTCATTGTGTTTCCTATTTCAACCACTATGAAACAAGAGGAAAATATAAACATAGACCCGTGAGACCCATCAGGGAACTCAGGAAAAACTCCAATAAGATTCTGTCAACTAGTTCTAATAAAGTCCTCCAAAAACATACAATAAAAATACATTTTTCAATATAAAATGTGGAAAACATGGTGTCAACTTGCAGAAAAGTAAAATTGGAGCTTTATTTTGTAGCATATAAAAAAAGAATTATAAACTTTTTAGAAATTTAAGTCATATTTATGATGAACCATCCAATATGTAGATTGACTGAATAGAACTTTGTGATTGTAGAGAGTTGGAATGATGCAGATTCAGGACTAAATTACCTCTAGCTTTCTTTAATTCTTTTAGTAGTCATTTATTGCCTGCCTCTATATTTAGCCTAACACCCATTAAAATATCAAGCAATAACTTTGAAATATATTCTTAGCAGACTCTTAGTTTCTAGTTATCCAAAGGTTAGGAATAGCATTAAATGGCATCTGAAACAACTGAGGAATTATCCCTGCTTTAATAATTACCTATCATTTCCACCAATGTGATCAATAAAGGCACTATTTTTTATTTTATTTTATTTTATTTTATTTTATTTATTTATTTATTTATTTATTTATTTATTTATTTGGTTTTTCAAGACAGGGCTTCTCTGTAGCTTTGGCACCTGCCCTGGAACTACCTCTTGTAGACCAGGCTGGTCTCAGATTCACAGAGATCCAACTGCTTCTGCCTCCCAAGTGCTAGAATTAAAGGCATGCACCACCATAACCCGGCTACTAACTTTTTTACTATCATATAGGATTAATAAAAGGTCTTACTTATTACTGTTTCCATGGTGGAAAATTCCCCTTGAGAAAGCTAGAGTTCATTTGTTGACTTGCTATAAATTGCTTTTATATGTTTAGGTATGTTCCATATATCCCTTATCTCTCCAAGGCCTTTATCATGCATCTTTTCAAATGCTTTTTCAGCATCTAATGAGATGATCATGTGATTTTCTTTTCAGTTTTTTGTCATGGTAGCTTACATTGGCAGATTTCCATAGGTTGAACCAATCCTGCATTTCTGGGACGAATCTTCTTTTTGAGTGGCTCTTGTGTAATCTGAGGCTGCTTGTTTGTTCTCAGCCAGCCAAACCTGAAATAAGCCCACTAAAACTATATTAATTACTATACTGTCAGGCTGATGACTCTAGCATATTTTCAGCTATGTCTTGTGTCTTAAATTAATTTATTTCTATTAATTTGTATATTTCCACATGATTGTGGTTTACCTAAGGTCTGTCTGGCATCTGGTGTCTGACTCCTGCAATGGCTACATGGCTACATGGCTTCTCCCTGACTCGGCCTACTCTCTCTATGTATCTCTTCCAGCTGGCCTGTGTCTGAAAAAGCATGGGATAAAACCGGACTGGCTGAACATAGCCGACAATGAGGACTACTGAGAACTCAAGAACAATGGCAATGGGTTTTTGATTCTACTGCACATACTGGCTTGGTGGGAGCCTAGGCAGTTTGGATGCTCACCTTACTAGACCTGGATGGAGGTGGGTGGTCCACAGGGCAGGGAACCCTGATTGCTCTTAGGGCTGACGAGGGAGGGGGACTTGATCGGGCGAGGGGGAGGGAAATGGGAGGCGGTGGCGCGGAGGAGGCAGAAATCTATAATAAATAAATAAATAAATAAATAAATAAATAAATTGGAAAATTTAAAAGAAATGGACAATTTTCTTGATAGGTGCCATTTACAAAAGTTAAATTTCTGTGGGACAGTGCTCTTTTATCCTGTCTCTTTTATTATTTTTAATGAAATACTATTTGGCCAGTAGCCTGGCAGGAAGTACAGGCAGGGTGACCAGGCAGGAAGGAAAGGTGGAACAACAAGAATGCTGGGAAGAGGGACACACAGTCTGCAGTTGTGACCCAGAGGTGGAGGAAGTAAGATGTCACTGCCTCGCCAAATAAGGTACTGAGCCATGTGGCCAACACAGGCAAGAATTATGAGCTGACATAAATTATAAGAATTAATAATTAAGAATCTTGAGGTACTGGACCAATCAGTTTATGATTAATGTAGGCCTGTGTGGAATTTCTTTGGGACTTAATGACTGCTGGAACCAGGCAGGACAGAAACCTCAGTCAACATTAAATCAAGACCAGATAAATAATTTAAATAGATTCATTGCCCCTAAGGAAAAAGCAGTATTCATTAAAAGTCTCCCAATTAAAAAAGGCCCAGGACAAGATGGTTTCAGCACAGAACCACCCTCCTCCATCCAGGTCTAGTAAGGTGAGCATCCAAACTGCCTAGGCTCCCACAAAGCCAGTACGTGCAGTAGGATCAAAACCCATTGCCATTGTTCTTGAGTTCTCAGTAGTCCTCATTGTCGGCTACGTTCAGCCAGTCCGGTTTTATCCCATGCTTTTTCAGACCCAGGCCAGCTGGCCTTGATGAGTTCCTGATAGAACATCCCTATTGTCTCAGTGTGTGGGTGCACCCCTCGCGGTCCTGAGTTCCTTGCTCGTGCTGTCTCTCCTTCCGCTCCTGATTTGGACCTTGAGATTTCAGTCCAGTGCTCCAATGTGGGTCTCTGTCTCTGTCTCCTTTCATCGCCTGATGAAGGTTAATATTCAGGAGAATGCCTATGTGTTTTTCTTTGGGTTCACCTTCTTATTTAGCTTCTCTAGGATCATGAATTATAGGCTCAATGTCCTTTATTTATGGCTAGAAACCATATATGAGTGAGTACATCCCATGTTCCTCTTTTTGGGTCTGTCTCACCTCACTCAGGATAGTGTTTTCTATTTCCGTCCATTTGCATGAAAAAAAAGTATATGCTCAACTATGTTCATAGCAGCATTGTTTGTAATAGCCAGAACCTGGAAACAACCTAGATGCCCTTCAATGGAAGAATGGATGAAGAAAGTATGGAATATATACATATTAGAGTACTACTCAGCAGTAAAAAACAATGACTTCCTGAATTTAAATTTTCCAATTTTGTGGAGTACAGGTTTTTGAAATATGATCTGATGATTCTATAGATTTCCTCGGTGGCTGTTGTTATGTATCCCCTTTCATTTCTGATTTTTTTTAGTTCGCTATTCTCTATCTTTTGGTTAGTTTGGATAATGATTTGTCTATTTTATTGACTTTGGTACCTTTGGTTCTATGATACTGGTTTCATCCCTCAATTTGATTATTTGCTGATATCTACTCTTCCATGGAGAGTTGTTTCTTTTGTTCTAGAGCTGTCAGTAGTTCTGCTAATTTACTAGTGTGGGATTCCTCCAACTTCTTTATATATTCTTTTAATGCTACTAACTTCTCTCTTAGTATTGCTTTCATAGTGTCCCATAAGTTTGTGTATGTTGTTACTTCATTTTCATTGAATTCTAGGCAGTCTTTAATTTCTTTCTTTATTTCTTCCTTGACCCATGTATAACTCAATTAAACTTTATTCAGTTTCCATGAGTTTGTTTGCTTTTTGGAATTTACATTGGTGAATTCTAACTCTAAGTCATAGTGATTCAATAAGATATAGGGGTTATTCCAATCTTTTTTTTAATGTCTTGGGATTTGTTTTGTGACCAAGTATGTTGTCATTTTTAGAGAAGGTTCTATAAGGTGTTGAGAGGAAAATATATTCTTTTATGTTCTGGTGGAATGTTCTATAAATGTCTTAACCCCTTTTAAGTCATAACGCTTGATAGTTCCCTTGTTTCTCTGTTAAGTGTCTGTCTGGCAGACCTGCCATTAATGAAAGTGGGGTGTTGAAATCTTTCCCTGTACGTGTGTGGGGTTTGATGTGCAATTTCAGTTTCAGTATTTTTTTTCTTTTTAAAAAAAGGTGTGAGCTGGGCGGTGGTGGCACACGCCTTTAATCCCAGCACTCGAGAGACAGAGGCAGGCGAATCTCTGTGAGTTTGAGACCAGCCTGGTCTACAAGAGCTAGTTCCAGGACAGGCTCCAAAACCACAGAGAAACCCTGTCTCGAAAAACCAAAAAAACAAAAAAGAAAAGAAAAAAAGGTGTGTGTCCTTGCATTTGGGGCATAAATGTCCAGGATTGAGACTTCATCTTGATGGATTTTTCCTGTGAAAAATATGAAATGCCCTTCTCCATTTCTTTTGATTACCTTCAGTTTGACATCTATTTTGTTAGATACTAGGATGCAACACGAGCTTGGTTTTTAGGTCTATTTGATTGGAAAGTCTTTTCTTAACCTTTTACTCAGAGGAAATGCCTGTCTTTGAAGTTAAGGTGTATTTCTTGTTTGCAGCAGAATGCCACCTGCTTTTATATCCATTCTGTTAGTCTGTGTCTTTTTATAGATAAGTTGAGTTCATTAATATTAAGAGATATTAGTGACCAGTGATTGTTGATTCCTGTTATTTTTTTGGAGGTAGTGTGTATGTTTCCCTTCTTTAGGATTTGCTGGTGTGGCATTATCTTTTTTGCCTGCATTTTGTGGGTATAACTAATTCCCTTAGGCTTAAGTTTTCATTGTAAATGTGTTCTGGAAGCTGGATTTGTAGATAGACATTGCTTAAATATGATTTTTCTCATGTAATAACTTTTACCATCTATGGGGATTAAAAGTTTTACTGAATATAGTAGTCTGGGTTGGCATCCATGATTGCTTAGTGTCTTTATGTCTGTCCAGGACCTTCCTGCTTTCAGAGCCTCCACTGATATGTAAAGTGTTATTTGGATGTTTCTACCTTTACATGTTATTTGGCCCTTTTCCTTTGAAGCTCTTAATATTCTTTCTTTATTCTGTATATTTTATGCTTTGGTTATTATGTGATGTGGTGATATTTTGGGGGGTTCTAGTATGTTTGATATTCTGTAAGCTTCTTATATTTACATAGAAATTTCATTCTTTAGGTTGGGAAAGTTTTCTTATATGATTTTGTTCAATTTTTTCTGTGCCTCTGAGCTTATATTCTTCTTCTTCTACCCATACTATTCTTAAGTTTGGTCTTTTCATGGACCCGAAATCCTGGATGTTTTCTGTCATAACTTTGTTTGCTTTAATGTTTTCTTTGACTGTTGATTCTATTTCTCATACCATATTTTTAACTCCTGAGATTCTGTCTTTCATCTCTTGCATTCTGTTGGTTATGCTTGTACATGAAGTGCCTGTTCATTTACCAGATTTTCTATTTTCAGGATTCCTTTGATTTGTGGGTTTTTTTAATGCCGCTATTTCAATTTTCAATTCTTGAACTGTTTGAACTGTTTGCTTCTCCTGTTTGATTGCTTTTTCTTGTTTTTTTTAAGAGATTTATTATTAGTTTCTTCCATTTTTTTTTTTTTTTGGCTTTTCCTCTATTTCTTTAAGGGAATTTTTGTTCCCAGTTAAGGGTCTCTATGATCTTCATGAAGCTATTTTGAAGTTTGTTTCCTTCTGCTTCTTCTGGTTTGGGATGTTCAGGTCTTCCTGCTATCAGACTGCAAGGTAGTGGTGGTGTCATATTGCTCGGTAGGTTGTTAAATGTAGTCTTGCATTGGCAGCTACCCATCTCTTTCTTAGATTTGTACAGGCAGTGTCTTTGCTTCTTTGTCCAATCATTGTTGTAGATGTCTTGTCTGTGCCTCAGGGAGTTACTCTTGATCTTCTCTGTGCAGTCACAGTCTGTTTCTCAGGGAAATGCTGAGGTGGTGACTGATGGGTAGGTATGGAAATGGAGTGAGTCTTCTAGATTGCAGAGTCTCATGTTGGGGTGCTGGGGCAGCCTGCCTGCACGAGATGCCCTTGTGGCTAAAGCAGGTGGTAAGGGGCCCAGGGTTTTACCCTGGGGCCTAGAGCCTTGAGATCTGGCTGTCCAGCAGAGATACTGGTCACTTGCCTCTGGTCTGATTATTGAAATTGCAGTCTGTGTCTCAGGGGGTTGCTGAGGTTGCAGACAATGAGTGGTTTTGGTAGGGTGACCTAGGAACTCAAACTATATGTGGCTACACACTTATGTCTTCCCCCCCAAAAAGCTCAACAATCTAACCTAGTTCCTTAGCAGCCCTTAAGTATTTCCCTTGTGTGGCCAAGCATATCCTACAGTTAGTGTGCTTCTACAGCCTGCACTGCATTTAGGATCATCCATAGTAAGACAAGGTATGTACTCTGAGTAAAGTTTTAATTGCAAACCTCTATTCACGATCCTTTGCGTGTACATAACCAGGCATACATGTGAGTGGAATCAAATGCATAATGAGAAAGAATATACAATAAACAAAGTGTGTATAATCCATGTTTGTTATGAAAAGAGAAAATCATCCATGACTTATCCCTTGATAACTAATTTCTCTTTAACCCATTAAGGGATAAAGCAAATATACCAGTCCTGTTTAAATTACGTGCAGTCTTACTGTTCTCTAGTTGTGTATCTAATGTACTTTCAATGTGCCTTTGAATTAAATCCTTTACTACTTTGCTATTTGCATGAAATTCCAATTCTGTCAAATGATGCCAAGAACCTGGAAACATGCAATCAAGACAGTCACCCTTGGTAACTATTTCCACAGAACAAAAGATCAACTTTTAAGCCTGACTTTCATCCATCCCTTTCCGACGTTACCTTTTATCATTACCCCCTTATTTTTTTTTTAGTTCTTTGAGAATTTTATCTATTGTAGCTTGATACTTATGTCTCCCTCAATTCCTCTAAAATGAATACTCCCTTTTCTACTTACCTAACTCTCCTCCTCTCTCTGTCTCTGTCTCTTTCTCTCTCTCTCTCTCTCTCTCTTGTTTCAATGAGGGTGAGCTGCTTATTCATACTGGTTGCCCAGAACCAAAATAATCACACAGAAACTGTATTATTTAAATCTATGCTTGGCCCATTAGCTCTAGCTTCTTATTGGCTAATTCTTACATCTTAATTTAACCCATTTCTATTAATCTATGTATCACCATGAGGCTTTGGCTTACTGGGTAAAATTCCCAGAGACTGTTTCCAGTAGATCCATGGCTTCTCCCTGACTCTACCTTCTTTCTCCCAGCATTTTGTTTAGTTTTCCATGCCTACCTAAGTTCTGCCCTATCAACAGGCCACTACAGTTTCTTTATTCATTAATGGTAATCACAGAACACAAATAGGACTCACACATCACCCCCCCCCTTTCTGTGTGTGAGTGCGTGTCTGTGTGTGATTGAAAAAGTAAATGGAGTGTATTTTTCTGGGGTATTGGGACCCAGAAGATCCTGGTGGGGCAGGTCTAATTCCTTTTTACCACCATAGGCTTCTGAATATGTAGGATGGCTCTGGATTTGCAGATGGCTGTCATGTGAATATTGGGGTAGTATACTTCTTTTTGTATATCCTGTGTCAGATGGTGCTGATAGAGACCTGGGCATTCTTGTTGATAGTGGTCCTCATATAATTAGCAGCAGATTTTCACTGTCAGGATCTCTACTTCATGACCACAATGACCATGGTATCCACTCCCAGTTAAGTGTCTATCATTGTGAACCTACTGGGGGTCATACCCAATTGCCAATAATTTCTCAACTAGGAATAGGAATCATACACACCTCCATTTCTTTTTCACCTCTGGAGCTTACAACATTTTCTCCTCCCCTTCTAGAATGATCCCTTAGTTGTGGAAGAAAGGGGTGTGATATAGATGTCCCATTTAAAGATAGGTATTTCAGTCTCTTATCCTCTGCATTTTGACCAGTTGTGAGTCTCTCTTAATCACCATCTATTGCAAAATTAAGTTTCTTTGGTCATCAAGAGATGACTAATCTATTGTCATAACAATAAGACATTCAGAGTTGGCTTCCCCTAGGACAGTTCCCTTGTCTAATTGCAGATTTTAGGTCTTGATAACTTGAAAACACAAACTATAATGTTCAAATTTTGGAGAGGCCTGGAATCCAATCAGAATGTGGTATACTACTTTTCTAACATGTGTTCACCACTGTACTAGTGGGCATATCTAGGCACGTCAATCATTACTGTAGCTCACAGGGTTCACAGCTGGGTAAGAATGATGATCATTTTCCACAACAGAAGACGACTGAGGCTGAAGTTTAAAGCAATAAGAAGTCTTTATTAGCCTGCCATCGACTGTACTGGGTGTTCTAGAACACAGTGTAGCCCCAAGTCTTTCTCAGTGTGAACTTTTTTTTTTTTTTTTTGGTTTTTTTCGAGACAGGGTTTCTCTGTGGTTTTGGAGCCTGTCCTGGAACTAGCTCTGTAGACCAGGCTGGTCTCGAACTCACAGAGATCCGCCTGCCTCTGCCTCCCAAGTGCTGGGATTAAAGGCGTGCGCCACCACCGCCCGGCCTCAGTGTGAACTTTTATACACTAAAACTATGTTCTGTTTTGGCACACTTCAGTAGTCAAGTATAGTTAGCAAGAAAAGTAAATAAAAAAGACAGAAAGCAAGTTTAGGACATCTAAAGCTTTAACACTTGCCCAGAGGTGCCTTGGCTCCAGGGTACTAGACCTCTGCCTTCCAGGTGCTTTTCTTACTTCTCTTGCACTGAGGCAGAGGCAGTGGCAGAGCAAAGGAAGAAGGAAAGCTGTCATAGTTGAGGCCAACATCAAAAGTTCCAGTCAGGTGTCCTTCCTGGACACAGTGGCCAGCGCTCTTTCCCCTCAGGAAAGACAGGCACTGCGTTACTTGTCCAGAATCTGACTTACTGCAAAGGAGCTTTGCCTCTTTGAGCCACCATGGTCCCTTCATACTTCCCTGGGTCTTTGCTACCTGACCTTCACACTGTGAAGCTAGCTGCAGTCCCCAAGAGACCCTCTACACTTCTTGCTTCCACTCAGCTCCAGCCTTGGACTGTGAGTTGCTCTTTGGTCTGTACTTGTGTGTGTGTTTAGTTTCCCACTCAGGCTTAGCTTGCTGCTACTGCTGCCCATGGAGACCTCCCTCCCATCTTCTTGCTCCCATAACACAGCCTCATCGGACTTTTCTTGCAGAGAGTTCTTGGGTGGCTCATACACACTATAATTCTTCCTCCTATTTGGTATAACTATTTTCCCTACACCTCCTTTCGGTGATTCTCAAAATAATTTTTAAGTTAGTACCCACACCTGTGGTTTACCTCCAGTTTTTGCTTGCTGGAACACAGTGACTCTGACTCCAGGAATGCCAAAAAGACTGGGTCCAATGGTGAGTTCCACAATGTCTGTTCACGTTCCCTAATGAGGCTGAATATTTCAGGTTTCTCGGCTCTTTTATAAGTACCCTCCTTTCTCTATTGAATTAGTCACACACACACACACACACACACACACACAAATACACACACACACACACACACACAGAATCCTTTACTTTTCCTGTTTCAGTAAATCTTACTCCTTTTGACTTCCTTTGTAGGATTATCCAAATATTTTTTCATGGTTTTTCAAGAGAGGATTTCTCTGTAGCTTCGGAGCCTGTCCTAGAGCTAGCTCTTTTAAACCAGGCTGGCCTCAAACTCACAGAGCCCTGCCTCTGCCTCCCAAGTACTGTGATTCACGACATGTGCCAACACTGCCCGGCGATTCTCAAAATTTTCCTATAAGCTAGTACCTATACCTCTGGTTTTCTTTCCAGGTTTTGATTTAGGGAACAATGTGAACTTGAATCCAGGTCTTCTCAAGAAGTTGGATCTAAGGGTAAAATCCACAATGCCTGTAATCTCTCACTAATGAATTGGCTTTTCTTGGATGTCTTGGCCCATTTTTATTATCCTCCTTTATCGACCATTTACAAAGATACATACACAAACACACTTTTCCTTGATTTGGTATATTTTGTAGTGTAAATTCCATTTGGTCTTTTTAATAAAAACTCAGAGTCAGATATTGGGGTGAATGCTGAAATGTCAAAGAAATAAGGCAACCAGTCACTAGAGAGACTTTTACATTTATCAAATCCTCAAGACAAGTGGACAAGATCCTGTCTTCAGGAATCCTCAGACTGAATGTTGTATCTAGGACACCTCAGACTGAACCTGAGCTCCTGTCTCCCTCTACCCTACATTCCTCTCACAGCCCAGTCATAGCACTTCTCATGTCCTCCTCCCTAGAGCTGGGATTAAAGGTGTGAGTCACCACCCCTTGGCTATTTTTATTGTAGACTGATTCAATTCTTGTAGACCTTGGTGGCCTTGAACTCACAGACATCCCTCTGCCTCAGTCTCCATAGTGCTGGGAATAAAGGTGTATGACAGGACTATGTTGCCTGCATGCCTATATAGTGTTGCTACCCTCATACTCTCTTCTTCTGACAACCTTCATTTTTAAAAGCAAAAACAAAATATTCCCCACAGCCTTCTGTCTTTTTGAACTTAATTTCACACACACACACACACAAACACACACATTTCCATGCAAATTTTTTTAGGGTTTTCAACTTTCATTTTTGTTTCCTTTCAGTTTTACCCAGTTTTAGATTATTTTACATTTTATTTATGAAAAGAATGCATGCATGCACACATATCTAACTTTATATATATATATATGTATATATATACTATTTCTGTGCACACGTGTATAGGAACTCATTTGTGTATTAGGGAGAAGATCCCAATGATCTCGCTATATTGGTGTTCCAAAAAAAAAAATCCTCTGGTGTTTGTTCTGTGCATCCATTAGCCACTTGCATACAGTGTTGGGGAAAATGCTCAGGTATAAAACCAGAAAGGAAGATGTAATATCCTAGGCAAGAAGGTTCACTGAGAAGAGGCTTTATGGATTCTGACGTCTTACTCCTTTGGTAGCTACATGGAGTCTCTCTGACTCCACCTATTCTCTATCGGATCAGATTTCCATCTTGGCTATATGTTGTCCTGCCATAGGCCAAAGTAGCTTCTTTATTAACCAATGTTAATAAAACATATTCATAGCATACAGAGGGGAGTCTCACATCAATAGGGGGAAAATGCTCACTGAGAAGTGTGTTCAGGCAAAGGATTAATTAGTTGACAGAAGAGACCAGCCAGTTCTGAGTTGGAGTGAGGTGGGGCTGGAATCAGCTTCCATCCGTACTTATTTGTAGAGTCAATGCAGGTGTAAATCAGGAAGTTCAGTGAGTCTGTCTGCAGTCAAGCCACCATGGAAGATGAAGGCAAAGGTCTGAGGTCTTGGTCCTCTTCTTTGTTTCTGAAGCACAACTCTTCACCACTTGAGTCCTTGGGAAGGGTGTTTTGGGTGGTGGAAAATTCCAAAGTGGAGTGTTTCCCCTGGAAACCAATGTATTTTTGCCTGTGAAGTCTAGGCGCTCCCTGGTAGATATGTTCAGTACTTGCGTCTAGGGAGCAGGGTCTAGAGAGAGGACTGCCTTGGACTGGAACATAGAATCCAGGAACAGGCACTGCAAAGTGTGCGATTTCCATGTGTCCCTTGAAACAGAAAAGACACAGTCTGCTCCAGAGTAATTGGGAGAAATTTCAGGGCAGAACAAATTCTTGGATCAACAGCTAGAGTACCTCTTCTTGAAATCTATGAGAGCATTGGTAATGAGTGGGGTAGATCTCTTAGCTTTGGTCCTGTATTCAGTTTGTGTGCTTTTTGGAGGAAGTGGGCCTTCCTGGTGCAGGTTCTCCAGTCCTGTGCTTGTGGCCTAGGAGTGGAAGGTGATCATCTTGAACTGGGTGCCTTGTGGCTTCTTGGCTTGTGTGCTTCTGATGTGGGCACTCAAGGCTTGCATGCAGAGTCTGAAGGTCTCTTGGCAGCTGCAGGTGAGTCTGAGTCTCAGTTTTGGTGTGAGTTGGCTGGCCAGTGTGGGCCTGGGGTCTGAATGTCTATTTTTCCTGCCCCTGCTTAGCTTCCTCTGTCAAGAGTTGGCAGTGAGTTTTCCAGGGTCAAGAGGGTTCAACAAGTCACCCTTGTTGGAGTTTCTGCAGGAACCAGTTAGGTGTGGGACCTATAAAGATAATTGTTTTGAAGTTAGCCTTGTGTGCCCGAGCTGAGTCTTCTTGGTCAGTGTGCTAGGAAGAATGCTTCAGGACAGTCAGGTGGAAACAAGCTTGGTGTCTTAAGAGGACTCCTTGAAGGTGACTGGCAGCAAGTCACCTGTTCTGTTCTTTGCAGCTTTCAGACTTGCCCAGAGGTACCTTTTCTTCAGGACTCTGGGCCTCAGCTTTCAAAATGATTTTCCTTCTATTCTTGCAGGTTGGCAGTTGCACTGGGAGTGCAGATGAAGGACAGCTATCATATTTGAGACAGACCTCAAAGAAGTAGCCGAGTCATCCTAGCATCTATAAGCAGACTGATCAACACAAGAGAGCAAGTCAGTATGCAGCTCTCCTCATGCTCTCTTTATTGGTTCTTGCCCCCAGGATCCTGAGGCATGTAAATTTCTTTCCTGCCTTCCTTTGTTGATAAAGATCAATGTGGAAGTATAAACTAAGCTAACCCTTTCTTCCACAACTTGCTTTTTGGTCGTCGTGGTGTTTCATCATAGAAAAGGATACCTAAGATAAGCATTATTTAAGACCTACAATTATTTTTTCAATCATAATTTTTTATTATTTATTTGGGAAGTTCATACCATGCACCCTGATTACATGACACTTTCTTCCCAGTTACCCTATGTGTGCCCCAACTCTTCTGACTTGCCCCCTCCCAAGAAGGAAAAATAAGTCGAAAAGCAAATCCAGTTTCTATTGTCCATATACTTTTTGGAGCATGGTCAAACTCTCAGGAGTCAGCTCCTTAAAGAAAACTGAGTACTTCCCCAACTACAGCCCAGCCAGAACCCTTCTGCATTTCAACATCCTTTTAATTTTTCTTTATTTTGATTCAAGTACACAGTTTTTCTTCCCTCCTCTTTACTTTTTCCCTACCTCCACCTCCCATCCACTCCTCCTCTATTCAGAAGGGGTAAGTCTTCCCAAGGAAATCAACAAAGAATGTCATATCCAGTTGAAGAAGAACCAAGTTCTTTCCCCTGCATCAAGGCTGAACAAGGCACCCTACCATAGGGAATAGGTGACAAAGAGCCAGCTCATGCATCAGGCGCAGGTCTTTCTCTTACTGCTAAGGGCCCCTTAGCTAGACCAAGCTACACAGCTGTCACCGAGATGCAGAGAGCCTATGTCAGTTCTTTGTGGCTCCCTAGCTATCAATCCAGAACCCGTGAGCTTCCACAAGGTCAGGTCAGTTGTATCTGGGGATTTTTATCACTATTATCTTTATCCCCCTTGCTCATAGATAATTGATCCTTCTGCTCTTCAACTGGACTCCTGAAGCTCAGTCCAGTTCCTGGCTGTCGATCTCTGCATCTGCTTCCATCAGGTACTGGATAAAGGCTCTAAAATAATAATCAGCATAGTAACTACTCTGATTGAAGGAGAAGGCATGTTCAGACACTCCACTATTGCTAGGAGTTTTAGCTGGGACTAAAACTTGTCAGTTTCTAGGACATTCCCTGGCACCAGGTTGCTCCCTAAACCTGTAATGACTCACTCTGTCAAGATACCTCTTTACTTATTTCCCCCTTCCATCCCACTCCCAACTAAAGCATACAAATCCCACATGTTCCCATTCCTCAGTTCCCTCCCTTTAACCCCAACCAGCCCCAGTTTACCCAGGACATCTCATCTATTTTATTGAAAATTTCCACCTCCTCCCACTTCCCTCCCCTCTCCCTCCTCCCCCTCCCCCTCCATCTCCAGTCCAAGGAGCAGTCAGGGTTCCCTACCTTATGGGAAGTCCAAAGTCCTCCTCGCTCCCCCCAGGTCCAGGAAGGTGAGCGTACTAGGCTCCCACAAGGCCCATCCATGCAGTAGAATCAAAACCCAGCGCATTGTTGTTGGCTTCTCAGTCAGCCTCCACCGTCAGGCACATTCAGAGAGTCCGGTTTGATAACATGCTCCATCAGTTCCTGTAGTGGGATCTGCGGGCTGCGTTCCTGCCACCCCAGCTCCTGGGCCGCCTGGCTAGCTTATGCCCCAAAATAACAACACACAAACTGTATTCTTTTAAACGCTGCTTGGCCCATTAGATCTAGGTCTTACTGGTTAATTCTCATATCCCGATCAACCCATCTCTAATAATCTGTGTAGCACCAGTCTTACCAGGAAAGATTCAGCATGTCTGACCTGGCGGCTTGCTTCATTGCATCTGCCTCTGAGAGGAGCTGCCCTGTATCTGCCCGGGAGAGGGGAGCATAGCATCTGAGCTTACTTCCTCTTCCTCCCAGCATTCTGTTCTGTTTACTCCACCCACCTATGTTCTAACCTATGAGGGCCAAGCAGTTTCTTTATTTTTTAACCAATGTCCTTCCTCCATCATTTCCCCTTTTTCTGTTTAAACAAAAAAAAAAAAGGAAGGCTTTAACTTTAACATAGCAAAATTACATATAACAAAACAGTTATCAAGTAAAAATTACAATATTTACATCTATTTTATCTTTATCATAACTAAGGAAAACTATAACTAACTATCTATTCTTCAACTCCATCAAAGACTCAGGAAGAATACAATATTACCCAAGCAAACAAAAAATAAGCAACTTTCAAACTCTAGAAATGACAGAGACATCTCGCTGCCTTGACAGTCACCCAAAGTTTCTCTGTACCGTTGGGGCATCCATCTTCGGCCTAAAGGCCCATAGTTTCCAGCAGACATGTCCATGAAGCAGGAAATTTCAAAGGCAGTTCAGTCACTATCTGCTGTGTCCTGCAGAATGTCTCGCAGACTCTTTCATGAATCAGGAACCCCGAAAGATCATCTCACCTTTAGGCAAGTTCAGTAGTCCTCTCTCTGAAGGTTCTCTGTGTCCAGTTTATACAATAGTCCAGGCAAGAACAGTTTCTTGCCCAAATGGCTATCAAACTCCATAAGGAGCCTCTTCGATGCCCATCTTCTTTCTTCTTGAAGTAGATTGGTGCTGCCAGGAGCAGATGTGTCTTATTGTCATGAAAAACCCTAAGTTATTAAAACACTTAAAATGCTATATTTTATAATCTTTGAAAGATATGAAGAATGCCTATCTAAAATATATCTATGTACATCTAGAAAATCTCACTAACATGACTACAAGCTTGACTATTATTGATAATTATCCATTAACAACCTATATACATTACATTTTTAAATGAACTACACAATCACAATACCTTAATCAGGGTCAGAAATACATATACCTATAACAAAATTGACCTTAAAATCTATAGCAATGCAAATTATTCATACCTATATCATCTCCCCTTTTAAATGTAAAAGAATAAACAATATTTGGTAAGATGTAAGTCACAAAACAACCCCACACTAGTTTGGAATTATGATTAATAAAAAGGTTATTTAAGAAGAAAACTTACAGATCACTATCCTAGACAACAGCTCTCTGAGTGAACAGGAACAGAGTCTAGCAGTTCGAAGCAGCAGCCAGAAGCAAGAGAGCTAGACCAGGGCTACAGCTGCTTTTTAAACAAAAAGAGGCAATGTCCAAGTGGGCTGGTATCTTAAAACCTATTGGCTAAAGGAGCAGAAAGAGCTCCTGCAGCACCTAACCTTGATTGAACAGCCTCCTCTCAAACTTGTGTTTGCTACTTGGAAGGAGCCTTACTTTCTCTCTTGATGTTCCTGAGGTTTGGCATCAGCGGTATTCTTTCTTCTAGATAGATTATTCTTTTCTCATGGGCAAAATTCTCTTTCCCATGGGCAAAACCAAACATCTCTCACAGCCCTTAAGGTTATTGGGAAAAGCAAAGCAGGAAAGCTTGAACTCAAATGACTTATAAAAGTTAGAATCAACTTCAGATGGATACTGAGTCACACTTGAAAACCATACATGTGCAGCACTTCTTAAAAGTGCCCACCAGGCACTGCTGTCTCTCTTGCCTTTTGCTCCTCTCTCATTTCTGTTCTTACTCTTTTTTCTTTGCTGTTCTCTCTGTTATCTCTCTGTCTGCCTGCCTGCATCTCTCATGTCCACACTCAGACATGGCCTTTCACTCTTTCTCTCTTTCCCTCTCTAAAGAACCTCTTGTTCTAACTGTTGCATAGACATGTTTTTAGTAGCATACCTTGGAGGGACCCACCAAAATGTACCAACTTCTTTGTTTTTTCATTTATCATTACAGGGACTATACCTAGTCAAACGAGTACAACTGCATTCCTTTTTCACATCTTTCTAATATGAGTTCTGTACTCAATCAGATGAAACTCATTGCCAGAACATTTCCTTCGATGCATTGGTTCTAATCCAGTCAGCATGGCTACTCTTTTTATCTAATGCCTCAGCAGCACTGCACAAACTGAAACACTTCATACTTCTAGGAACTCTTCTCTGTTGGGTTCTCTACACCTACATCCATGTTGCAGTCAAATCTGATCCTTACTACAAATTGGCAATGTAAACTGGCTATACTTCTAAATGATTCTGTCTCAGCTTCTTTGATTCTCCTCTTCCTTCACAGACTGCTTCTACTTAGTCCTTCTTGTTCACTCTTTGATTTCAATTTCATATCTCAATGTGAGCATGCCCTGATATCCACTTACTATCATTTGATGTTTATTTATGAATTATTCATTTATAATTTATTTCCTTATCTTTAGTTAGACTTATTCATGGCCAATAATATCTGAACATACTAACTGAAAAATTCTATGAGTAAACAATTCCTAAAGTTTGAATTCCATGTCATAGAAAGCATGGGATAAAGTTCTCCACTCTCTTGGCATGTTCAGCTCAGCACATAAGCCAGCTCTTTATCCAGGGTATCAATACTGTATACACTACTCACTCAGTAGTAACTTAGAGCCAAGTCAAGAATGGGTATACCTTGACAATATCTGAGTGCTCATGTTCCAATTGTTCTCATATGACAGTGCAGTAATGGGTCTGTTTTATTACTAGTTATTCAATCTCTTAATGTATTCATTACTTTTCTCTTGCTGAGAGTGACAAAATGCCATGACCAGAAGCAACTTGGGAATGAAAGGGTTTATTAGCTTACATGTCCTGATCACAGTCATTTGCTAAGGGAAATAAAGACAGCAACTCAAGGAAGCAAACTGCAGATAAGATCTGATGCAGAAGGCATGGAGTACTACTGCTTACTGACTACTCCTGATGTTTCTCTCTGATTGCTTTCTTAAACATTTCAGAACCACCTGCCCAAGAATAACACAATGTCTATGGAGTTGGTACTTGCACATCAATCATCAATAAATAAAATATGTCACAGGCCAATGTGATGGTAGCATTTGCTCAAGTGTGCTTCCCTCTTCACAGATGACCCTAGCCTATTTTGTCAAGGTGTCAAACAACACCAACAAAAACTAACAAAGACACTCATGTTCTCAGATATGTGACTTAAAATTTCACTAGACACCTAAATGGTAAATCTGTGACATGTGAATGTGACATCAGAGGCAAATGAGTAGAACTGCCCATTTCATTGGTACTCATAATTATTAGCATCAAAACGTCTTTTCTCTTTTTCTTGCGATGATTATCACAGAAAGATATCATATTGAATCCTACCTGCAAGTAGTTATGTCAGGCAGAAATCAAGTTGTTCCAAGAGGACATGTTGAAATGGGTCCTGGCTTATGGCTCTTAATGCAATGTTTTATTTTATTGCCCCACCTGCATTATAGCATTATAATTCCAATTTTGACCACCCTGCCTCTCCTCTCTGTACCTGTGTTTCTTTAACTTTTTATGAGAGAATGTGAACAAAGGTCAACTCAGCCAGATAGGACACCAACAACAGATCAAAGGTCTAATTCATCAAAGTTCATCTCAGTGAACAAAGGAGTTGGTGTGTTTACAAATAGAATATAAATAAGATATTCTCTAAAGAATCATGAGTAACCTAAAGAGATAGCTGCATCACTGACTTCCAACCCATTTAGAATGACCACACAATGGAAGCTGCACAATGGAGCATACCCTCTCAGCTAATGTTGTAATGAGGAGCGGCAGGCTGCTTCCCAGTACCGAGCTAGCTTTACACGAAATAATAACAGAAAGTGTATTCACTTAAACACTGCCTGGCCCATTATTTCTAGCCTCATATGGGATAACTCTCACATCTTAATTAACCCATTTCTACTAATGTGTATCACCACTTGACTGTGACTTACGAGCATGAGTCCAAACCAGTGTCCATCTTGGAGAGGAGAGCCATGGAGTCTGCCACACTGTCTTCTTCCTCCCAGAATTCAGTTCTGTATTCTCTGCCCATCTAAGGACTGCCCTATCAAAGGCCAAGGCAGTTTTCTTTATTCAAACAATGAAAGTAACACATAGACAGAAGATCCTCTTACACCAAGCTAACCTACATTATATATCAAGATGATGGTCATTTTCTGCCTGGAAGAGAACACCACACTCCAGCATCTGGAGATCTACATGGGCTAGGATGTACTCTACCACTGAGCTATATCCAAGTCCTTCAACTGTGCCTTGAGTCTTAAATCCAGAGTGTCTAGTTCATCCTCTCCAGAGAGTGATTGTGCCATTCTTCCTCTGTGGCTTCTCCCCCCTGGGAAAGAAGAGTGAAGCATTGAAATGAC
This sequence comes from Chionomys nivalis, assembly GCF_950005125.1. Classification (NCBI taxonomy): domain Eukaryota; kingdom Metazoa; phylum Chordata; class Mammalia; order Rodentia; family Cricetidae; genus Chionomys; species Chionomys nivalis. The sequence goes on from NC_080105.1 coordinate 23,966,112, forward strand.
TTCTTAAACAGCCTTCTATGCTGTTCTGGTGTCCGTGGGCTGCCGTGCAGTGCTGCATCCAGATTCTCTTCATGTTTTCCAGGATGTAGGGAAAGATCTATACTGCCTTTCCTTGATCTCTATTTTTAGCACATGGGGATTGTTTTCCCACACATTAAATTCCCTTTTTCCCATATGGGTTACATCTCTCATGCTTTTTCACTGTAACTGCCTTTTCCATTTTTAGATGAATTAGAGAAGTTGGAGCCTTGTGTCCAGGAATCTTCTTCAAACACAGGCCCCAAGTAAATTCTATATTGTGGCAAAACTTTGACCTTTGGAATCGGTTTCCCCTATGGGGAAACAATCAAATATCTGACAGATTCACAGTCAAATTCCAACTTCATAGGCCTATAACACACAATGCTAATCATGATTCCCTTATTCTTGGAAACTAGATGAATAATTACTAATTATGAACACATTGTGCATTCTTTCCCAATGTAATACAGCAAAATTATCTGAAATCTCTAAAGAACCTTTAAAAAGTTGTAAAATGAGTATTTTCTACAAAACGGAGTGAAAACTCTGCCCCAAGTTATGCACACTTGCTGTTACATTTTTAAGTCAACTGCTCACTATTTCAAGTGAAACAAAAATTACAACTGAATTTTGTCACTGGCTCTAACTCCTGCTCCAGGAAAAAGAATTTTAGAGATCAGAGCCTCCCCTGGCCTTTGAATTAGTCACACTGGATCATTAATAGGGAGTGGTTTGGCTTTGGATGTTGAGCAAATATTTGACGATTCAACCCACAAGAGAATACAAGTTCCTAAGTGTTCAAGTGTTTGGGATAGAAAATCAGTTTGGTCAACAGATTTGACAAAACTGTACAGATAACAGCTGCATGTTCTGGAGCACTGGTTAGGATGGGCAAAAAAGGAGACAGCTAGTGAACTTTATCTGGTTTCTATCATATTGAATTTCCCAAATCCATCTTAGTACATATTATTAAACAATCAAAATTAATCTTTCCAAAAACGTGGCACTGTTTTTCACTTTGAAAAGGATACTCAAACAATGATTTGGAGATACAATTGGCACCCTCTAAGGCCAAGTAGAGAGAAACTGCAACTGATGGATATGGAGTTTATACACTCACTTGATGGCTTCCCTATTTATTCTCTACTCTTTCTATTTCTTTTTGTGTTCTTTCTACTGTATAAGTTTTGTATAGTTTATGTGTCCCAAATCGTTTTTCAAGCAATATAGAAATTGCAATGTGGTTACATTCATGTTGTCAAGTGAATGATTATAGTGGCTAGAGGTATAAACACATTTTTATTCTTTCTTACATCTTTAGCATTTTACATATTACAGGTGAAAAACATGTTATTCCAAGATCCCACATACATTCAAACCCAAGAAATTGTTATAGACTAACTGTGTGGGTAAGCAACCTATTCTTGTCAGGTCTTTTACTGGAAGGCTGCATTTGCAGTTACAAATGAAGGGCAAGTTACTTCATTACTTACCTTGAAAAGCAATCTGATAAAAAATCTTAAATGAATCAGATACCTAAACTTTTATATATGACAAATAATCAGTCAGCTCTACTTTATATCTTTAGGGTATATACCCACTCGTTAGTAGTTTCTAATATCAAGAGAATGAGATCAGAAATTGGTATAAGGAAGTCATCATTAGCTTTGATTATTAACCAGACCTAGCATGGGGAGATAACAAAAATCAGGCTGTATTGTATTTTCAAACTAGACTAATGAATTAGACAGCTCAGCTAACTGTTCTTGTGAACTTAGATTCTTTTCAGGGGTTATTTATATTAAAACTATTAACAAGGCATATGGCTTAATCTGGAAAAACATTGAAGCTTTGTATAGTTAATGGTATGTGATTGCCTCTTTTTTAATTTAAAAGAATTAGAGCCAGCCTGGCTCCTACACTCAGGTGCTTTTTTAAAAATCACTAACATGAGCAGCTCCTAAGATGGAACTCATCAACCTTGCTGTGAAAGACATCCTTACATTTATATTTATTCATTAAAACTCTACATAGATTTTCATTATTATTATCAAATTTCACAATACAGGTTACAGAGGGGTCATCTTCTTGACAAGCTACAGGTAGAAATGCCCAGTACAGTGGGGTATTTCCAAGAGATAAACACACTATATTATGGGCAGTGGAAATGTAACCACATCTACTCATACCATGCTAGATACCAGAGAAAGAGACCTGCAGCAGATATGTAAAGAAATAACAGAAACAAAGACTATTCCGGGGTCTGTATTCCGTGGCCTTGCCAAAATGTGATTGACCAATCAGAGAATTTTCTTCATGTGGGCTGACACCTGGAATTTCAACTACCATTTGTTGTTCCTCTGACTTGGCCAACAGCAGGATCTCTTGACTATTTGGTGAGTCTTGAATATGATCAAAAACAAGGAGGTCACAGCTCTGATATGAAAGGCCCTCTCTTATTTCCTCACACTGGCTTGGATAGTGAGTATGCTGAAAGATTTCGTGAAGTCACACTGTTGAGAACAGAGGGAATCCAGATTCATCACTAATTTTATCTCTGCATCAGGACCAAGCCCTTTCCTTGGGGGAGGAGATCACTATACTCTCCTCATAACTTATATATGAGTCTTCTTCACTGGGCAAATAAGGCGATCAAAATGAAGACGAATAAAGAAGATCAAAACTTCTCCTTCAGTTGTTGCCATTGCTGAATATTTGTCTACACTTAGTGCCTATGTTTTGCCTCACTTGCCTGAGTCACCTGCTTGTTTTAATAAAGATCTGAATGCTTAATTACTAGGCAGGTGAAAAGAGGTATAACTTTTGGGTAGAGAGAGGAACTTATAGTTCATATCTAGCATAGTAGGAGAAGCCACTGAGACACACAGGGAGTTGGACCTACAGAGGAGAAGTAAAGAGCCATGTGGCACAGTAGACTAATAGAAACAGGTTAATTTAAGTTGTGAGAGCTAGTTGGGAACAAGCCTAAGCTAAAGACCAAGCTTTCATAATTAAGAGTATGTTTCTGTGTCATTATTTGGGGCTGGCAGGCCAAGTCTTACAAGAAAGACTCAATACACAGAGAAGTGTTTTGAGCTATTACTTTGAGTGTGGATCACAAGGATGCAGGGTTTTAAAGTCACTGTTTCTTATATCAAATGATGACCAGTGTATTGATATTCTATTCCTTTGTTTATGCTAGGAGATGACTTAAATAAATAACTTAAAGAAATAGAAATAAACCTGGTTGCTATGCATGGTAGCACATGTCTTTAACCCTACACTCAAGAGGCAGAAGCGTTCAAGGATACCCTAATCTAAACAGCAATTTCCAGACCAGCCAGAGTTGCAAATGAGACCTTATCTCAGAAAGAAATGAAACCATTGGTTGGCATCAATAAAAAAATATATCATATTATCAAGAAAACCGAGAAAAGGAAAGTAACTAAGGAAGTTGGGTCACAATAAGTATTAAGAGATTCATTTTGTGTGAAGGTCTATGTAGGATGATAAGTGAAAAAGGCAATACAAAATGGAGAATGCACATGAAACAGTTCAATTTTAAAAGACTGTTGTTTTATAGTCACTTCTTGGGTACAAAAACAAAACTAATTTCTTTTTCTTTATATCATTCATATTCAAGATAAAATAAAATGGGCTTTATGTTTTAGGAGGAATTCTATCTCCTGGTTCTTTGTGAGCCAAGTAATTAAACCGTATCATTTTATCCTTATTTATAGAACAGAACATCTCTGTTCAAACATTGGGAGAAAATAAAAATGCTTTTGAAGTTTGTAGATCAATAAGGTCTTCCAGCTTTGCACAAAGCTCAAAAGGTAGAGCCCATAAAACACTAAAGGATGCCGGGATTTAAAAGATGCTTAAATACTTGGACCTGCCTGCTCTTGGTAGTTGTTGAGTAGATTCCCAGGCAGCATGAGAGCTCTACTTAATGTGGGGTTGCTCTTGCTTTTTGTCACTGTCCAGGCTAAGGTCTATGAACTCTGTGAGTTTGCCAGAATTATGAACAAAAATGGAATGGAGGGCTACAGGGGATTCAGCCTGGAAAACTGTAAGTCTCTTCTTGATCCATCCATATAAGCAGCCTCTTGATCCATCCAGATAAGAATCCTTTTGAGAACAGGTACAAGGAAGCAATGAGTAAGCAGAGAGGGAGCTGGAGTCAATAAGCTTCCTGTGTGTTATCCTTAATTTGATTAAAAACATTTTTGTTTTTTTTATCAGCGATACTTGGGTGATGATATTGGAAGAGAAATGGTGCCATGTTCAGGTACTCTTGGAGTTTCATTGGGTTTTCCAGTTACTTTGGAATCAATAGTGCAGATGGGGATGGGAAAAGGTGGGAGAATTGACTCATTCACAACTTGAGTTCTGACAGCCTGGAGTGACTGATATCTGTCTTTATTTCTCTTTCCATGGTATAAACCTTCTGTGAGAAAATTATTCCAAGTTTATAAACTTCCTGTTCAGGGCATAGAGATTCTATTCCCCCCCTAGTTGCTGCTAAAATGAGGTCTTCTGAAACAACAAATGAAACAATGTAGTATGCTTCTTCACTCTGGGATGGCCTCTTGTTTTGCAAAATGGAAGAGAGGGATGAAGAAAGGTTGTTCATGGCTTACTACATCTATTCAAATGTAACTAATGTGCTTGTTATATTTGACAAAAGAGATTACTACTCAACAACTATTTGTCCATGAGCAAATAAACAGACAGGTGTATGTGTGGATAGATGAAGAGATGGGTGATGAATGAATGGATGGATGGAAAAGCCGAATAACCTGTTTTGTTTGAATGTTCTTCCTTTCAATAATCTCATCAGCCATTTTTTATGGTACACATTTTGGAATCCAAGCAATGGGACACTTAAGCAAGAAATTTTTGCATGTTCTGGGCCAAAGTAAGATACTTAGTGACACAGAGAAGAAAAAAGAATTCTAAATTAACATGTAAATTCAGCTTGGTTATGAGAACATTTCTCTGAAGAAATCCTTATTTTTCTCATAGGAACATCTTTTATTAGCCTATCTATTTGATATTAATTTATTAAATCCAGCTAACCCATATTTGTGGTTCTATTGTAGACAGAAGTATCTTGAGGATAGATGCAGTAGGAGAAAACAATAGAAGAAACAGCTACAATATTTTGGGAGTAAGGTCTTTCTTTCACTGTATAACACTGAGTGGCCTGTCATTTGCTAAGGAGACCAGACTGGTCTCAAATCCCCACAAATTCACAGGCCACTGCCTACTGATTGCTGGGAATAAAAGTGAGCACCGCTGTGTTCAGTCCATCTCTTTGAGTATTTTTTCCAAAAAAAAAATATTCTTCTGTTTGTTTTCAGTCAAATTGATTTGTCCTCAAAAAAAATTCTTTGGGGCATTTGAAAGTCACTTGCTATTCCATGTACTTCAAAGGTAGAAGGAGAGGATCACTTGAGACCAGAAACTACCCTGAGTAACACAGCTAGACCTGGTCTGAAATAGTGGTAGCATATTTTATAGTTTCATCATATGATTATACTTATAGAGTAAATCACTTATAAAATACAGTTAGCTTAAGGGTCTAATTTTGATATCCAATATGAATCATTTGATGTTTCTGCATATTGATTATTTTTTTTTCTTTCTAGGGGTGTGTATGGCCCAGTATGTGAGTAAGTTTAATTCAAAGTATGAAACCCACAACTATCGAAAAAAAATCAGCAGCTATGGGATATTTCAAATCAATAGCCAATATTGGTGTGATGATGGCAAAACTCCAAAAACATCGAATGGCTGTGGGATACCCTGCAGCGGTAAGACAAAGCACATTTAGAGGGCTATCACACATCCCACCTGCTCTTATTTTCGAGATCAGAGATTCTTTGCAAGAGACACACTGAACAAAGCATCAGGAACTTGGGGAGACTTTTATAAATTTTAAACACACCAAAATTAGCCAAGAAAGACATTAGGCTTAGATCCTAGTTTGGTGATAGAATGCCCTGTCTACCAATCAGAGGACCTTAGATTTGCATCCAAAATCACTGAATGAATAAACAAAATAAACAGAAGCTTGGAAGATATCTCAATGATAAGAGTCATCTAAGATGCTCAGCACCCACATAAAAGCTGAGCACACAATTTTAAGACCAACACTGGGGATTCTGAGACATGCAGATCCATGGGACTCTCTGACCAACAAGCAGATCCTAATCTGTAATCTGATTTCTGTGCAGACTCTGTATCAAACACAATAACTGTTCCTTAGGCTTTCCTCTGATTTCTACACATACAAACATACATGAGCAAGTTTACTCATAACATACCACCACACACATCAACACACATTTTAAATTAATCAAAATTTAAGAACTAAAGATCGGGTATCAGGTAAACTTGGTGGAATTTTTAAACCTATTCTCACATGCACTCACCTGTTGACAGAAAAATAATTAAAATTAATAAAAATAAATATTTCTAGGAGATTGTCATTTCATAGCATAAATGTTTCTGGAATATGTACCACATTATTGTAGGTCACCTTATTTTTGTATTTTTTCCTGAAGATTTTCATTCTCACTGTTTATGTAGGGGTAGTTATGGATATTGTTATAGGGTCATTTTATTATACAAATTTCTAGTATGTACTATAATAAAGATGATCTGACAGAGTACCACTAAGTCACTGGCAATTTATCCAACTGGCTTTTATTTATATGTATTGATGTACTTTCAGTGTTGAGAGATATTATTGTGAATTACAAATATGGAAGTCTATTTTATGACTCTTTAGAATGCATGTGCAAACAATCTATTTCTAGACATTATATCATCTAATAAAATAACATAGATCTATGTATTTAAGATGAAACTTATTTTTAACAAGAGAAAAACAAGTTTTTAACAGGATAGAGGCCTGGGATGGTACAACTTAAACTCATACAACTGCAGAAGCAATATATAATTTGTGGTGCATGAATAAAATTGGTTCAGGTTGTTCTATTCTTCTAGTATAGGAACTGAACTGGAGACTTGCTACATTTTCAGCAGGCAGTGAACTATTAATTCCTACTCTGCTAAACTTGGTTAGTAATATTTTCTTTTTTTTTGTCCTTGCAAATTTATTTACAGGAAAATTGAGGTTGGAAGAAATTATTACAGTAAAGAACTACTCCTATCAATAATACTGATTCCCCCCCCCCCTGGGAATCTTCCTTTTTTTTTTTTTCAAGAGAAAAGAGATTGTGGGACATTTTAAAGCCTACTTAGCCTGTCTTTAAAGGCATAGTATAGACATATCTACAGTCATTGAAATGTCTTAGAAACTATAGTGAAAGAGGAATATCATTCCAAGTTTGCCTGCTAAGAGTGCTGATGTAAATAGAAACCTCTGGACAACATTCTTTTAGACTATAAATCTATGCTGTAGGTCCATGTAGAGTTATATCACGCACATAAGTACTCACATAGAAGCATGTAAAGATTTTACAATTATACCCAAATTAAATTATATTTGCATGGGTTCATGAGTTGGTTATTATTTAGAACTACATTCATAGAATATTGGCCCGGATTATCATTATAGTGAATAAAACTGCAGCAGCAATATTCTCTATGCTGAAAATATAATGCTTAAGTCTTGAGTTTTTCTTTTTAAGGTTTATGTATTTATTATGTTAACAGTTTCTGTCTGCATGAGAGACAAGGGCACCAGATCTTATGATTGATGGCTGTGAGCCACTATATGATTGCTTGGAATTGAACTCAAGATTCTGGAGGCCAGTCAGTGCTCTTAACCCTGACCCATCTCCTCGGCCCCAAGTCTTGAGTCTTAGAGCACATGGCTCCTTTTATTTTCCTGGTCATAAATTCCTAGGAAGAGCTTTATTCAACCAAGGATCGTTCACTATTGTCTTTCTTAAAGTAATAATTTATCTTCATGGATGTGGGTGTTTTTCCTGCATAAAGGACCATGTACTACTTGTGTGCTTGGTACCTGTGGAAGCCAGAAAAGGGCTTCCATTTCCTGGAACGGGAGTTACAGATCCTTAAGGGCTGCCATGTGGGTGCTGGGAATCAAATTCTGTGTAAGAGCATCCAGGTCTCTTAGCCACTGAGCAATCTGTTCAGGCCGTTTACCTTCAGGATAAAATTTCAAAGGTAGGTTCCAGCGTGAGAATGAAGAGGAACTTCCCTCATAGTAGCTGACAGTCACACAGTCTCCAGTGACTCCTCATTATTACAATATGTTCTCAACTTTTTAATCAGTGCTGGAATCCTAAGAACACTCTACCAATTAAGTATATTCCAACATCCAGGAACTTTAAAACTGAGAAATAAAATGATGTACAGTGTGTCATCGGGATAGAATCGAGACTGTCTCCAATAATCACAGGTGCATGGTAGCTTGGAATGCACTTTTTTGTATAGACTGCTCAGTGTCACTGAAGAAAGCTGCCTGGATCCAAACTAAAATGAGTTCTGTAACAGTCCTTGTCATTCCTCACCCCTGTCTTTCAGTTTTGCTCCAGGATGACATCACTGAATCCATAAAATGTGCAAAGATTATTGTGCAAGCACCACAAGCCATTAAAGCATGGTATGTTAGAACTTTGGAAAGAGAAATTGCTGGTTCTGTTGATTTATGCTAGTCTTTCTAAGGCCCAAGTGTGATACAGGGCACCACAGGTACAGGTGGGACCTTTAGCAACATCATTGGTTTTAGGGAATTTCTCTAGATTGTGAGAATTCCCACATTTGACTACTCCCTCATCAGGCCTTCAGATTACTTGTAGATCAGTTCACTGTACCATGTGTGTAATGTCACATTGACATTGAGCATCCTGTGCTCTGCTCATAGTCTGGAGAGACTCAAACTGCCATGTACACAGAGCTCTCTCAGTTAGTAGTTTCTGGGTACAGCTCTAGCCTGTCTTTCACATTAGATCTTGGCCCAGATGATAACCTTCCTAGTGTCAGTGGTAACACTATTTCTTTTCCCTGCCCCAAGGTTTGAGTATGTGTGTGACAGAAGAGTTCAGGGCAATCATTTCTTCCCTGTCTCACTTTTCCCCACAGGTATCGATGGAGAACTCACTGTGAAAACCGAGATCTCACCAAGTATCTTCAGAAATGCACACTGTAACCACTGTGTGTTTCCACTTCAGGTCATTCTCTCTCTTTCTTGCTCTACCAGTAGTTACAGGAAAGGCCACACTTCCTTGGTTTCTTCTTCAAACAAGCAGGCTTTAAACAGAAACAGCAGCAAAAAGGGGACTGTTTCCTAAGAGGCTTAGGCTAATGACTGTGTACCCTGTTCTAAGCAAAACCTCCATTTTTCAGCTAACCAATGCATCAGATGCTGGTCTAGCATTTCGGCCATTAAACACATCTCGATACATCACTTCTTCACCTATGAAGGAATTCACATTAAGTGTTGTCAGATTTAATCTTCATGTCTCCCTTCTTTGAAAGAATTATAACAATTATTTACAGGAGACAAGATGTTCTTGGGTAAAATGACAGCTGTGTGTAGGCCCAGCACCCAGAAAGGTAGAACAGCTACTGTGTGGGGGCAAAGTGGGTTTTTAAGTGAAAAGAACTCTGAGTAGATAGAACTGAGACTGCCTTAACTCAGAAACTTCTCCTCACGAATTCTGTGACTTTTCAAAAAATATTTTCTTACATCTGACACATTTATACTACTTAAAAAGCAAATCCTCAACTCATGTGTCAACCTGTTTTAACCCTTGAGAGAATGGTCTCATGCCTCTTGCTGATCATGAGGTACTCAGGACAGAATATTGTCTTAATTTTCTTAAAGTGGCTTCATGCATATCAGATTTAACTTTCTTAATGTAGCTTCATGCATAATCAGATAACTCTGAGACAGATGAGCTTTGATCAACAATATTAAGAGCATTGTGAAAAACTACAAATTGCCATTAAATCATTTTAATGCACAACTTGCCTGTGTTTACTTTCACATTCTCTGGGGAAATTGTGTATATATTGGGGAAAACAACATGGCACTCTCAATAGGGTCTACTTCCTCACCTGTAATTAGCTAGCATACGTCCTCAACTATACATATCCAGAATCTACATCCTCAGCTACACACAACCAGTGTTTACATCCTCATCTACAAATAACCAGCATCTACATCTTCACCTACTGTTAGAGCCCGTAGGCCCCAACACAGAAGTGGGGAAAATACACCAGACCTATCTCCTAGGTAAAAAGGTGAATGGCATTTTGTCATGTCCACATCTACCACATCTACTTGTCTGCTGTGTATGCTAGGTATCAGGTAGGCTTGAATCAGCATCTCTATAAGGCATCCTCCAAATTACAAAGAAAGGAACAACAACATCCTGACCCTTTGTTAGGCAGTGACAGCCTCTACAGTGTTATGTGACCACCTCAGGTAGGGCCTATGGTTTCAGAGCCTGGCTGCCACACCATATAGAAATACGGGCCTTCAATCCACTCTCTCTTATAAATTTCAATAACCCCCGTGCTTCTGCAACAGGACAGATGGGTCGTGCCTGGCTTGGGCAAAGTCTTCTGCCTATTACCCAAATTTTCCCATCTTTGGAAAGTGGCTTTTGCAAGATTTCCTGTCTTAGGTATCTGGGGAGGAGAAGCTTTAAACCCGTCATTGACTGACGACCTCTGTAAAGAAAAGAGATTAGTGGAGAGATATATACTTTTCAGCCCCTGTGAATCGGACATAACTTTTGTCAGGATATATCATAATGCTTTATGAATAATTATGCTCCCAGAGGCTATATTCTCATATTTTAAATGAGAGTAGAATCGCCTGAGTTGAAAACATTTCTTCTGCTGGTACAAAACATCATAGAGCTAACATTCTCAGCATACGCAACATTCACTGTCAAAACCTCTTTTTCAGCATTTCAAATACCAACAATTTACAATCATGATTTTTCCAAATTATTGGTCAATACCGATCTTCAAATTTTTCATATCATAATTTCATATTTAGCCGGTCAGTACCAGCTCTCCAATTATCAAAATTTCATATTTAGTTGGTCAGTATCAACTCTTCAATTATTCATAATTTTACATTCTTTCTTTACCATAATTTCATATTATTTTGGACATTACAGACAGACACTCACAAAGACACAGAGAGAGAGAGAGAGTATGAGAGAATTCTAGCCCAATTCCACATGCCCTTAGGAAACAGAAAAAGAACAAGTTGGAGAAAGGCACTCTTCTCATGGCAAAGACCCTCAGGCCCTCCCGAGGTCGCCAGCCAAAGCAAGGAAGGTGCCTCCGGATACACAGGGGGTGGGAGCCTCCTCAAAGACAACAGCCTTCCTGGAGACTTGGCCCCCGGGACCCAGCAAAAAGAACCAGCTAAAGAAAAGCACCCCAATGATGGCCAAATCTCTCAGGGATTACAAGAACAGGTGTTCTAGGAGGTGAAGTGAGGATACTCTCTAACCCTTGATCAAAGGCAACTGCTCACTCAGGAGGAGATCTGCTCTCTCCCCTCTCTTACAACAGGAAAGCCAAGTAACCATCCCAGGATTGCCAAAGAGCTTGCTCCTAGGATCCCTGCTCAAGCTCATGGCTGCCCTCTTCCAGAGAACCCTGGACAGCCACCTCCAATCCCCAGGGACCCACCCAGGGAAACGCCCCTGGAAAGCTGAGGCCCGGAGTCCTGAGAGTCCTGGAGCCAAGGTTCCTAGGAGCGAGTCTCCAAACTGCAAGGAGCAGAGTCTGCTGCCTGCCAGTTGCTTTCCAGAGCTGAGCTCCAGTCGCCAAGCCTGCTTTCCCCCGGATGGCCAAGATTCTTCTTCTTTGCAGAGCAAGCAAGAAGCCGCCCCTTGGGCCTGCAGGGTGAACCTGAAAACCCCAGTCTATTCGGGTCCCGCCCCTGGCCCTCATCTCCTACCCAAAGTGCACCAAGGGTGCCTTGCTAAGCCCAACTGCCCCAGCCAACCAGCCAAGGCACAAGAGGAGGAGTGCAGGCCCAAGATCTGCCATGGCCAGACAACTCAGGTCCAGGCTGAGAGGCAGACTCACCTCCAGCAGCAGGAGGCCCGCCAGCTCATGCTGCAAGGCCTGAGAGAGCACATCCAAAGGGCCAAAGCCAAGAAGAGCCAAGCTCGCCAGGCCAAGATGATCCCCTTCCCTGCCCAGGTCGCCAACCAAAGCCAGCAGGCTGCCTCTGGACAGGCAGGGGGCGGGGGAGGGGGAGCCCCCTCCAAAGAGAACAACCTTCCTGGAGCCTTGGCCCCTGGCCCACTGCAGAGGGCTCCCCGCCTGCCCTTGGGCCCCAGCAACAAGACCCAGCTGAAGAAAAGCGCCCCTCTCATGGCCAAGTCCCTCAGAGATTACAAGAGCAGGTATTCTAGGAGGTGAACTGAGGATGCTCTCTGCCCTAGCATTGCTGGCAACTGCTCACTCCAGAGCAGATCTGCTCTCTCCCCTCCCTTTTAAGAGGCAAGCCCTGTAGCCAGCTCAGGATTGCCAAAGAGCTTGCTCCTAGGATCCCTGCTCAAGCTCATGGCTGCCCTCTTCCAGACAACCCTGGACAGCCACCTAGAATCCCCAGGGACCCACCCAACTCCAAATCCAGTCTGGCCCCAAGAGCCCGAACAGGTTCAACCCCTTTGGGAGTGCCTTAGACCACATAGACAACAGACCATGGCTTCCCAGGGGAAGCACTCCACTTTGGAAATTCCCAAACACCCAACAGTCAGCTAGCCAAGGACTCAAGTGCTCAAGGCCTTGGCTTCAAGGCAAAGAAAGACGAGCCCCAAGACCTCAGACCTTTGCCTTTAGCTTCCTTTGGGACCCTTTTGCAGACAGACGCACTGAATGTCTTCATCCACACCTGCAGTGAATTTTCAATCAAGACCGGATGGATGCTGATTTCAGCCCCTCCTCAATGCCCCATCCCCACCCCAACCCCGATCGGGAGTGGCTGGCCCCTCCCATGAACGAACTATTCCTTGACCTGGGACACTTCACAGCCAGCCTCTTCCTGGCCTTGGACATGAGTCCTTCTCCTCAGCTTTCACACCTTAGACTTTTTTCCATGTCGCCATACAAGCCATATGGACTGTGAAAGCACACAACTAGTACCATGGGTTTTGTTTGAACACCAGTGTGGATGTTGATTGGGGCAGTCCTCTTCTTAATCAAATGGGCTCCTATACCTTTCTCTGTAAATATGGATATTTATTTATCTATCTATTTATTTATTTATTTTAAGAAGTATACATATCGTAATAAAGATTGAGTATATCGATACATAGATCCTTGGCATCTAAGTTTATTCATAGTTTCTAGGTTCTGTTACATCTAGAGAATAGAGAGAGAGAGATACATCCTCAAAGATAGATTGATATAAAGACAAACATACATAGACTTTTGGACACCAAGGAGCATAAAAAATTGATACACAATCTGTGATAAAAATTCGGAGTGCAGGCATGTATGCATGCACTCCCCAGAACCAAAAGGTAAAATAGAAAGAAGAGTGTCGAAATCTAATTAAAAATAAAGACACCAGAAATCAATGTCAAAAACAAAACTTAAAAGGAAAAGGTGCATCTGTGTGTGTTTGTGTTTATTTGAATGTGCTTGTGTGTTTGTGTGTGTGAGTGTGTTTTCGATTCAGTAGCGAAAGAAGGGAGGACATATTTTCCAAGGGTTGAGAGAATCCGCAGATTTTATCCCATTAGGGAATGATAACAGGTGTGTAGAAAACAGTCTTAGTCCCACCCTTTTGAAAAGTCCTGGATTTCAAGGTCCCAGTGTCCACTCACTGAAAACCTGTAGAGATAAACAGAGTTGTGTTTAGCGGAGTATAACAAAGTTTTGAGAATAACAGAAAGGAGGACAACTGGAAGATGTGAGGTCCCGAATGGGTGGTGGAAACGTTTAACGTGCCTACATGTGTGTGTGTTTGTGTGTGAGCGCGTGCGCTCGAGTGTGTGTATGAGAGAGACACTGAGGACGAAAGGAGAAGAGCCAGGCAGCCAGCCAGACAAGGAGAGATAAAAAGAAAGAGAGAGAATGAATTGGAATACCAGGATAAATTTGGAAATAAAGAACCACAGATTAAGTGGGAAACCACAATGAAAAGTGGTGGTGTCCGGGGTGCTTGTATATGCACCTGCTTTAGACATCTTTTTGCAACTGGCCTGTGGCAAGCATTAGAAGTAGGGGGAAGAAGGAGAGTGCCTGTTCTGCCTGACAGTTGATGGAGCACAAGTCTTGTGACCTTCCAGGTCAGCAAGGAAAATCTCTTGCCCTAATGAGGCTCAGGTGATGTGCCTCCCTAGCCATTTTGCATTGCCCAGAAATAGGCAGAGATGGGATTCCATCCTTTCCTTGTTCCTGCTGTGTGAGTGTGTAAATGCAGGGCATGCCCCTGTGGCAGGGCATTCCCCACTGTTGATCCTACTCGCTGGAAAGTCAGCAGACAGGACAGACCAAAGGACTTAAAGAGGCTCCCCCCAATGGCAGGGATCACCATTTAGTGTGTGAGTATGTGTGTGTTTGGTTGGGGGGGGGGGCAGAGTTCTGTGCCCTTGGGGTTTGGGGAAGCAGGGGAAGGCAGGCAGGAACTGAAGAGTGGGCGTGTCTAGCGGAGCTGTAGGCAGGAAAAGGGCGTGTCCAAGAGAAGCAGCCTAAACTGCTGATTGGTTGGGAAGGTGTGAGGACACTTTCCCCACCCACCAGCTTCCAAATAAAGGTGAGCAGAGCAGCCCTGCACAGAGGGGAAAGAGGCAGCTGACAGTCAGGCCAGCCCAGAGGCACTGTCCTCTGCCAGCAGACTGCCAAGCGCGTCCCCAGGCAGGGTTCTAGGGAACTTGAGGGAGCGTGCTGCTTTCGCGTGTCCCCGAAGGTCCAGTCCCCACATTGGAGATGGGGGGGTCCGCCAAGCGCTTAAAAGCCCTGCGGAAGTTGCGGGAGCGCCTGCACACAGAGACAGAGCCGGACAAGCTCTACAAAACCCTGAAGAAACTCTCTTCAGTGCCCATCCTGTGCGACACCCTGGCGGAGATTGGCTTCAGGCAGACCATCAAGCTGCTGAGGAGAGAGCAGCTCCTGGTCCCCTTTGCCAAGGACTTAGCCGCCAAGTGGTCAGAGAGGTCGCCCTTGGAGCGCCAGGCCAAGGCAGAGCCACAGGACCTTGCCTTGCAGATGAGTCTGACAAGAGAGCAGGCACCCCTAAAGCCGGCAGAGGAGGACGAGGCGCATGAGCCTGCTGCTTCTCGGGCACAGGCACGTGCAGGAGATGCCATAGAGGTCGTGGGGGGCAGCAGGAGGAGCCCACAGAGGAACCCGGACTTGTACCCGGCCGGTTCTTTCGAGGCTTGCCTCAACTATGACTGCCCTTATTCTTCCTCGATACTGCCTCTGCGCAAGGGCAAGAAGAGGAAACGCCCCTGGAAAGCTGAGGCCCGGAGTCCTGAGAGTCCTGGAGCCAAGGTTCCTAGGAGCGAGTCTCCAAACTGCAAGGAGCAGAGTCTGCTGCCTGCCAGTTGCTTTCCAAAGCTGAGCTCCAGTAGCCAAGCATGCTTGCCCCCGGATGGCCAGGACTCTTCTTCCTTGCAGAGCAAGCAAGAAGCCGCCCCTTGGGCCTGCAGGGTGAACCTGAAAACCCCAGTCTATTCGGGTCCCGCCCCTGGCCCTCATCTCCTACCCAAAGTGCACCAAGGGTGCCTTGCTAAGCCCAACTGCCCCAGCCAACCAGCCAAGGCACAAGAGGAGGAGTGCAGGCCCCAGATCTGCCATGGCCAGACAACTCAGGCCCAGGCTGAGAGGCAGACTCACCTCCAGCAGCAGGAGGCCCGCCAGGTCCTGCTGCAAGGCCTGAGAGAGCGCATCCAAAGGGCCCAAGCCAAGAAGAGCCAAGCTCGCCAGGCCAAGATGATCCCCTTCCCTGCCCAGGTCGCCAACCAAAGCCAGCAGGCTGCTGCTGGACAGGCAGGGGGAGGGGGAGCCCCCTCCAAAGAGAACAACCTTCCTGGAGCCTTGGCCCCTGGCCCACTGCAGAGGGCTCCCCGCCTGCCCTTGGGCCCCAGCAACAAGACCCAGCTGAAGAAATGCGCCCCTCTCATGGCCAAGTCCCTCAGAGATTACAAGAGCAGGTATTCTAGGAGGTGAACTGAGGATGCTCTCTGCCCTGGCATTGCTGGCAACTGCTCACTCCAGAGCAGATCTGCTCTCTCCCCTCCCTTTTAAGAGGCAAGCCCTGTAGCCAGCTCAGGATTGCCAAAGAGCTTGCTCCTAGGATCCCTGCTCAAGCTCATGGCTGCCCTCTTCCCAGAGAACCCTGGACAGCCACCTCCAATCCCCAGGGACCCACCCAACTCCAAATCCAGTCTGGCCCCAAGAGCCCGAACAGGTTCAACCCCTTTGGGAGGGCATTAGACCACATACACAACAACAGACCATGGCTTCCCAGGGGAAGCACTCCACTTTGGAAATTCCCACCCAACAGTCAGCTAGCCAAGGACTCAAGTGCTCAAGGCGTTGGCTTCTAAGCAAAGAAAGAGGAGCCCCAAGACCTCAGACCTTTGCCTTTAGCTTCCTTTGGGACCCTTTTGCAGACAGAGGCACCGAACGTCTTCATCCACACCTGCAGTGAATTTTCAATCAAGACTGGATGGATGCTGATTTCAGCCCCTCCTCAACCCCCCAACCACACCCCACCCCCATTGGGTTCGGGAGTGGCTGGCCCCTCCTATGAACGAACTATTCCTTGACCTGGGACACTTCACAGCCAACCTCTTCCTGGCCTTGGACATGACTTCTTCCCCTCAGCTTTCACACCTAAGACTTTTTTCCATGTCGCCATACATGCCATGTGGACTGTGAAAGCACTCAACTAGTACCATGGGTTTTGTTTGAACACCAGTGTGGATGTAGGATTCTTATGCAAATGGGCTCCTATACCTTTCTCTGTAAATATGGATATTTGTTTGTTTATTTATCTATTTATTTATTTATTTTAAGAAGTATACATTCGTAATAAAGATTGAGTATATCGATACATAGATCCTTGGCATCTAAGTTTATTCATAGTTTCTTGGTTCTGTTACATCTAGAGAATAGAGAGAGAGAGAGATATCCTCAAATATAGATTGATATAAAGACAAAAACACATAGACTTTTGGACACCTAGGAGCATAAATAATTTACACACAATCTGTGATAAAAATTCGGCATGCAGACATGTATGCATGCACTCCCCAAGAACCAAAAGGTAAAATGGAAAGAAGATTGTCTAAATCTAATTAAAAATAAAGATACCAGAAATTAATGTTCAAAACAAAATTAAAAAGGAAAAGGTGCATCTGTGTGAGTTTGTGTTTATTTGAATGTGCTTGTGTGCTTGTGTGTGTGTGTGTTTTCTATTCAGTAGAGAAAAAAGGGAGGACATATTTTCAAGGGTTGAGAGAATCCACTTATTTTATCCCATTAGGGAATGATAACAGGTGTGTAGAAAACAGCCTTAGTCCCACCCTTTTGAGAAGTCCTGGATTTCAAGGTCCCAGTGTCCACTCACTCAAAACCTGTAGAGATAAACAGAGTTGTGTTTAGCGGAGTATAACAAAGTTTTGAGAATAACAGAAAGGAGGACAACTGGAAGATGTGATGTCCCGAATGGGTGGTGGAAACGTTTAACGTGCTTACCTGTGTGTGTGTTTGTGTGTGTGCGCGTGCGCTCGAGTGTGTGTATGAAAGAGACACTGAGGACGAAAGGAGAAGAGCCAGGCAGCCAGCCCGACAAGGAGAGACAAACAGAAAGAGAGAGAATGAATTGGAATAAAAGGACAAATTTGGAAATAAAGAACCACAGATTAAGTGGGAAACCACAATGAAAAGTGGTGGTGTCCAGGGTGCTTGAATATGCACCCGCTTTAGACATCTTTTTGCAACTGGCCTGTGGCAAGCATTAGAAGTAGGGGGAAGAAGGAGAGTGCCTGTTCTGCCTGACAGTTGATGGAGCACAAGTCTTGTGACCTTCCAGGTCAGCAAGGAAAATCTCTTGCCCTAATAGGCTCAGGTGAGGTGCTTCCCTAGCCATTTTGCATTGCCCAGAAATAGGCAGAGATGGGATTCCATCCTTTTCTTGTTCCTTCTGTGTGAGTGTGTAAATGCAGGGCATGCCCCTGTGGCGGGGCATTCCCCACTGTTGATCCTACTCGCTGGAAAGTCAGCAGACAGGACAGACCAAAGGACTTAAAGAGGCTCCCCCAATGACAGGGATCACCATTAAGTGTGTGAGTGTGTGTGTGTTGGGGGAAAGGGAGCAGAGTTCTGTGCCCTTGGGGTTTGGGGAGGCAGGGGAAGGCAGGCAGGAGCTAAGAGTGGGCGTGTCTAGCGGAGCTGTAGGCATGAAAAGGGCGTGTCCAGGAGAAGCAGCCTAGGCTGCTGATTGGTTGGGAAGGTGTGAGCACGCTTTCCCCACCCACCAGCTTCCAAATAAACTTGAGCAGAGCAGCCCTGCACAGAGGGGAAAGAGGCAGCTGACAGTCAGGCCAGCCCAGAAGCACTGTCCTCTGCCAGCAGAGTGCCTAGCGCGTCCCCAGGCAGGGTTCTAGCGAACTCGATGGGGCATGCTGCTTTCGCGTGTCCCCGAAGGTCCAGTCCCCACATTGGAGATGGGGGGGTCCGCCAAGCGCTTAAAAGCCCTTCAGAAGTTGCGGGAGCGCCTGCACACAGAGACAGAGCCAGACAAGCTCTACAAAACCCTGAAGAAACTCTCTTCAGTGCCCATCCTGTGCGACACCCTGGCGGAGATTGGCTTCAGGCAGACCATCAAGCTGCTGAGGAGAGAGCAGCTCCTGGTCCCCTTTGCCAAGGACTTAGCCGCCAAGTGGTCAGAGAGGTCGCCCTTGGAGCGCCAGGCCAAGGCGGAGCCACAGGACCTTGCCTTGCAGATGAGACTGACAAGAGAGCAGGCACCCCGAAAGCCGGCAGAGGAGGACGAGGCGCATGAGCCTGCTGCTTCTCGGGCACGGGCACGTGCAGGAGATGCCAGAGAGGTCGTGGGGGGCAGCAGGAGGAGCCCACAGAGGAACCCGGACTTGTACCCGGCCGGTTCTTTCGAGGCTTGCCTCAACTATGACTGCCCTTCTTCTTCCTCGACACTGCCTCTGGGCAAGGGCAAGAAGAGGAAACGCCCCTGGAAAGCTGAGGCCCAGAGTCCTGAGAGTCCTGGAGCCAAGGTTCCTCGGAGCGAGTCTCCAAACTGCAAGGAGCAGAGTCTGCTGCCTGCCAGTTGCTTTCCAGAGCTGAGCTCCAGTCGCCAAGCCTGCTTGCCCCCGGATGGCCAGGACTCTTCTTCCTTGCAGAGCAAGCGAGAAGCCGCCTCTTGGGCCTGCAGGGTGAACCTGAAAACCCCAGTCTATTCGGGTCCCGCCCCTGGCCCTCATCTCCTACCCAAAGTGCACCAAGGGTGCCTTGCTAAGCCCAACTGCCCCAGCCAACCAGCCAAGGCACAAGAGGAGGAGTGCAGGCCCCAGATCTGCCATGGCCAGACAACTCAGGCCCAGGCTGAGAGGCAAACACACCTCCAGCAGCAGGAGGCCAGCCAGCTCATGCTGCAAGGCCTGAGAGAGCACATCCAAAGGGCCCAAGCCAAGAATAGCCAAGCTCGCCAGACCAAGATGATCCCCTTCCCTGGCCAGGTCGCCAACCAAAGCCAGCAGGCTGCCACTGGACAGGCAGGGGGCAGGGGAGGGGGAGCCCCCTCCAAAAGAACAACCTTCCTCGAGCCTTGGCCCCTGGCCCACTGCAGAGGCCTCCCCGCCTGCCCTTGGGCCCCAGCAACAAGACCCAGCTGAAGAAAAGCGCCCCTCTCATGGCCAAGTCCCTCAGAGATTACAAGAGCAGGTATTCTAGGAGGTGAACTGAGGATGCTCTCTGCCCTGGCATTGCTGGCAACTGCTCACTCCAGAGCAGATCTGCTCTCTCCCCTCCCTTATAACAGGCAAGCCCAGTAGCCAGCTCAGGATTGCCAAAGAGCTTGCTCCTAGGATCCCTGCTCAAGCTCATGGCTGCCCTCTTACAGAGAACCCTGAATAGCCACCTCCAATCCCCAGGGACCCACCCAACTCCAAATCCAGTCTGGCCCCAAGAGCCCGAACAGGTTCAACCCCTTTGGGAGTGCCTTAGACCACATAGACAACAGACCATGGCTTCCCAGGGGAAGCACTCCACTTTAGAAATTCCCAAACACCCAACAGTCAGCTTGCCAAGGACTCAAGTGCTCAAGGCCTTGGCTTCAAAGCAAAGAAAGACGAGCGCCAAGACCTCAGACCTTTGCCTTTAGCTTCCTTTGGGACCCTTTTGAAGACAGACACACTGAATGTCTTCATCCACACCTGCAGTGAATTTTCAATCAAGACTGGATGGATGCTGATTTCAGCCCCTCCTCACCCCCCACCCCTACCCCACCCCCGATCTGGAGTGGCTGGCCCCTCCCATGAACGAACTATTCCTTGACCTGGGACACTTCACACCAGCCTCTTCCTGGCCTTGGACATGACTCCTTCCCCTCAGCTTTCACACCTTAGACTTTTTCCAAGTCGCCATACAAGCCATGTGGACTATGATAGCACACAACTAGCACCAGAGGGTTTTGTTTGAACACCAGTGTGGATGTAGGATTGGGGCAGTCCTCTTCCTATGCAAATGGGCTCCTATACCTTTCTCTGTAAATATGGATATTTATTTATTTATCTATCTATTTATTTATTTATTTATTTTAAGAAGTATACATATCATAATAAAGATTGAGTATATCGATACATAGATCCTTGGCATCTAAGTTTATTCATAGTTTCTAGGTTCTGTTACATCTAGAGAACAGAAAGAGAGAGATACATCCTCAAAGATAGATTGATATAAAGACAAACATACATAGACTTTTGGATACCTAGGAGCATAAATAATTGATACACAATCTGTGATAAAAATTCGGCGTGCAGACATGTATGCATGCACTCCCCAGAACCAAAAGGTAAAATGGAAAGAAGAGTGTCTAAATCTAATTAAAAATAAAGACACCCGAAATCAATGTCAAAAACAAAACTAAAAGGAAAAGGTGCATCTGTGTGTGTTTGTGTTTATTTGAATGTGCTTGTGTGTTTGTGTGTGTGTGTGTGTTTTCTATTCAGTAAAGAAGGGAGGACATATTTTCCAAGGGTTGAGAGACCCCGCAGATTTTATCCCATTAGGGAATGATAACAGGTGTGTAGAAAACAGCCTTAGTCCCACCCTTTTGAGAAGTCCTGGATTTCAAGGTCCCAGTGTCCACTCACTCAAAACCTGTAGAGATAAACAGAATTGTGTTTAGCAGAGTATAACAAAGTTTTGAGAATAACAGAAAGGAGGACAACTGGAAGATGTGATGTCCCGAATGGGTGGTGGAAACGTTTAACGTGCCTACATGTGTGTGTGTTTGTGTGTGAGCGCGTGCGCTCGAGTGTGTGTATGAGAGAGACACTGAGGACAAAAGGAGAAGAGTCAGGTAGCCAGCCGGACAAGGAAAGACAAACAGAAAGAGAGAGAATGAATTGGAATAACAGGACAAATTTGGAAATAAAGAACCACAGATTAAGTGGGAAACCACAATGAAAAGTGGTGGTGTCTAGGGTGTTTGTATATGCACCTGCTTTAGACATCTTTGTGCAACTGGCCTGTGGCAAGCATTAGAAGTAGGGGGAAGAAGGAGAGTGCCTGTTCTGCCTGACAGTTGATGGAGCACAAGTCTTGTGACCTTCCAGGTCAGCAAGGAAAATCTCTTGCCCTAATGAGGCTCAGGTGAGGTGCCACCCTAGCCATTTTGCATTGCCTAGAAATAGGCAGAGATGGGATTCCATCCTTTTCTTGTTCCTGCTGTGTGAGTGTGTAAATGCAGGGCATGTCCCTGTGGCGGGGCATTCCCCACAGTTGATCCTACTCGCTGGAAAGTCAGCAGACAGGACAGACCAAAGGACTTAAAGAGGCTCCCCCCAATGGCAGGGCTCACCATTTAGTGTGTGAGTATGTGTGTGTTTGGTTGGGGGGGGGGTAGAGTTCTGTGCCCTTGGGGTTTGGGGAAGCAGGGGAAGGCAGGCAGGAGCTGAAGAGTGGGCGTGTCTAGCGGAGCTGTAGGCAGGAAAAGGGCGTGTCCAGGAGAAGCAGCCTAGGCTGCTGATTGGTTGGGAAGGTGTGAGGACGCTTTCCCCACCCACCAGCTTCCAATAAAGGTGAGCAGAGCAGCCCTGCACAAAGGGGAAAGAGAGGCAGCTGACAGTCAGGCCAGCCCAGAGGCACTGTCCTCTGCCAGCAGAGTGCCTAGCGCGTCCCCAGGCAGGGTTCTAGCGAACTCGAGGGGGCTTGCTGCTTTCGCGTGTCCCCGAAGGTCCAGTCCCCACATTGGAGATGGGGGGGTCCGCCAAGCGCTTAAAAGCCCTTCAGAAGTTGCGGGAGCGCCTGCACACAGAGACAGAGCCAGACAAGCTCTACAAAACCCTGAAGAAACTCTCTTCAGTGCCCATCCTGTGCGACACCCTGGCGGAGATTGGCTTCAGGCAGACCATCAAGCTGCTGAGGAGAGAGCAGCTCCTGGTCCCCTTTGCCAAGGACTTAGCCGCCAAGTGGTCAGAGAGGTCGCCCTTGGAGCGCCAGGCCAAGGCGGAGCCACAGGACCTTGCCTTGCAGATGAGACTGACAAGAGAGCAGGCACCCCGAAAGCCGGCAGAGGAGGACGAGGCGCATGAGCCTGCTGCTTCGCGGGCACGTGCAGGAGATGACAGAGAGGTCGTGGGGGGCAGCAGGAGGAGCCCACAGAGGAACCCGGACTTGTACCCGGCCGGTTCTTTCGAGGCTTGCCTCAACTATGACTGCCCTTCTTCTTCCTCGACACTGCCTCTGGGCAAGGGCAAGAAGAGGAAATGCCCCTGGAAAGCTGAGGCCCGGAGTCCCGATAGTCCTGGAGCCAAGGTTCCTCGGAGCGAGTCTCCAAACTGCAAGGAGCAGAGTCTGCTGCCTGCCAGTTGCTTTCCAGAGCTGAGCTCCAGTCGCCAAGCCTGCTTGCCCCCGGATGGCCAGGACTCTTCTTCCTTGCAGAGCAAGCAAGAAGCCGCCCCTTGGGCCTGCAGGGTGAACCTGAAAACCCCAGTCTATTCGGGTCCCGCCCCTGGCCCTCATCTCCTACCCAAAGTGCACCAAGGGTGCCTTGCTAAGCCCAACTGCCCCAGCCAACCAGCCAAGGCACAAGAGGAGGAGTGCAGGCCCCAGATCTGCCATGGCCAGACAACTCAGGCCCAGGCTGAGAGGCAGACTCACCTCCAGCAGCAGGAGGCCCGCCAGGTCCTGCTGCAAGGCCTGAGAGAGCGCATCCAAAGGGCCCAAGCCAAGAAGAGCCAAGCTCGCCAGGCCAAGATGATCCCCTTCCCTGCCAAAGTCGCCAACCAAAGCCAGCAGGCTGCCACTGGACAGGCAGGGGCCAGGGGAGGGGGAGCCCCCTCCAAAGAGAACAACCTTCCTGGAGCCTTGGCCCCTGGCCCACTGCAGAGGGCTCCCCGCCTGCCCTTGGGCCCCAGCAACAAGACCCAGCTGAAGAAAAGCGCCCCTCTCATGGCCAAGTCCCTCAGAGATTACAAGAGCAGGTATTCTAGGAGGTGAACTGAGGATGCTCTCTGCCCTGGCATTGCTGGCAACTGCTCACTCCAGAGCAGATCTGCTCTCTCCCCTCCCTTTTAAGAGGCAAGCCCTGTAGCCAGCTCAGGATTGCCAAAGAGCTTGCTCCTAGGATCCCTGCTCAAGCTCATGGCTGCTCTCTTCCAGAGAACCCTGAACAGCCACCTCCAATCCCCAGGGACCCACCCAACTCCAAATCCAGTCTGGCCCCAAGAGCCCGAACAGGTTCAACCCCTTTGGGAGTTCCTTAGACCACATAGACAACAGACCATGGCTTCCCGGGGGAAGCACTCCACTTTAGAAATTCCCAAACACCCAACAGTCAGCTAGCCAAGGACTCAAGTGCTCAAGGCCTTGGCTTCAAAGCAAAGAAAGACAAGCCCCAAGACCTCAGACCTTTGCCTTTAGCTTCCTTTGGGACCCTTTTGCAGACAGACGCACTGAATGTCTTCATCCACACCTGCAGTGAATTTTCAATCAAGACCGGATGGATGCTGATTTCAGCCCCTCCTCAACGCCCCATCCCCACCCCAACCCCGATCGGGAGTGACTGGCCCCTCCCATGAACGAACTATTCCTTGACCTGGGACACTTCACAGCCAGCCTCTTCCTGGCCTTGGACATGAGTCCTTCCCCACAGCTTTCACACCTTAGACTTTTTTCCATGTCGCCATACAAGCCATATGGACTGTGAAAGCACACAACTAGTACCATGGGTTTTGTTTGAACACCAGTGTGGATGTAGGATTGGGGCAGTCCTCTTCTTAATCAAATGGGCTCCTATACCTTCCTCTGTAAATATGGATATTTATTTATTTATCTATCTATTTATTTATTTATTTTAAGAAGTATACCTATCGTAATAAAGATTGAGTATATCGATACATAGATCCTTGGCATCTAAGTTTATTCATAGTTTCTAGGTTCTGTTACATCTAGAGAATAGCGAGAGATACATCCTCAAAGATAGATTGATATAAAGACAAAAACACATAGACTTTTGGAAACCTAGGTGCATAAATAATTGATACACAATCTGTGATAAAAATTCGGCGTGCAGACATGTATACATGCACTCCCCAAGAACCAAAAGGTAAAATGGAAAGAAGAGTGTCTAAATCTAATTAAAAATAAAGACACCCGAAATCAATGTCAAAAACAAAACTTTAAAGGAAAAGGTGCATCTTTGTGTGTTTATGTTTATTTGAATGCGCTTGTGTGTTTGTGTGTGTGTGTGTGTGTTTTCTATTCAGTAGAGAAAGTACGGAGGACATATTTTCCAAGGGTTGAGAGACCCCGCAGATTTTATCCCATTAGGGAATGATAACAGGTGTGTAGAAAACAGCCTTAGTCCCACCCTTTTGAGAAGTCCTGGATTTCAAGGTCCCAGTGTCCACTCACTCAAAACCTGTAGAGATAAACAGAGTTGTGTTTAGCGGAGTATAACAAAGTTTTGAGAAAAACAGAAAGGAGGACAACTGGAAGATGTGATGTCCCGAATGGGTGGTGGAAACGTTTAACGTGCCTACCTGTGTGTGTGTTTGTGTCTGTGTGCGAGCACTCGAGTGTGTGTATGATATGCAATGAGGAGGAAAGGAGAAGAGCCAGGCAGCCAGCTAGACAAGGAGAGACAAACAGAAAGAGAGAGAGATACCCACACACACACACAGAGAGAGACAGAGACAGAGACAGAGGTCAGTCGTTAAAATCCAAATGAATTGGAATAACAGGATAAATTTGGAAATAAAGAACCATAGGTCAATGGGAAAACGCAATGAAAAGTGGTTCTGTCCAGGCTACTTGTATATGCACTTGTTTAGGCATCTTTTTGCAACTGGCCTTTGTCTAGCATTAGAAGTAGGGCGAGGAAGGAGAGTGCCTGTTCTGCTTGACAGTTGATGGAGCACTAGTCTTTTGACCTTCTAGGTCAGCAAGGGAAATTCTTGCCCTTATGAGGCTCAGGTGTGGAGCCTCCCTAGCCATTTTGCATTGCCCACTGTTGGTCTGATATTTATAGTTAATCATTTTACTTTTTAATATATATTTTATATTTTTAATCTATAACTGTACTCTTTTATATTGCATTTACTATCTCTTTAAGACTTTGATTTATTTTTAAATACTATATGTTTTCTTTTATAACTGTCTATACTTTTTTCCTCTCTCTCTATACCTATGTACATTTTTTAAAAACATACTATGTCCAATTTATAGATCATTGATGTCTAAATCTGTTCTATCGTTCATCTGAAATCTTTTACTGATCCTTTTTTTAAATTTTTAAGTTGCATGGCAGGGACCAGAGTGGCTCTGTGCCTGTTTGTCCACCCTGCTTGACTTTCTAACATGACAGAAGTCCATTTACCACCAGCTCTGTGAGCCATGTTTATCACCCCAGCTCTTGGAAGCAGTTGCCCCCCACCATCACCATGTAACTTGCAACATGCTGGACACTAACCTCATTGAAATACTCCATAATAAGATATCCTTAAAGAACCAGAACCATTTGTGCTACCAGCACAAACCAGAAGCTGTTTTTATTTTTTTGTTGTTTTTTTTTTCATTTATTTATTTAAGATTTCTGTCTCTTCCCTGCCACCGCCTCCCATATCCCACCTCCTCCCCCAAACAACTCCCCCTCTCTCATCAGCCCGAAGAGCAGTCTGGGTTCCATGCCCTGTGGGGAGTCCAAAAATCTCCCACCTCCTTCCAGGTCTAGTAAAGTGAACATCGAAACTGCCTAGGCTCCCACAAAGCCAGTACGTGTAGTAGGATCAAAACCCAGTGCCATTGTTCTTGAGTTCTCAGTAGTCCTCATTGTCTGCTATGTTCAGCGAGTCCAGTTTTATAGGAAGCTGTTTTTAATTTTAAAGAGTCTCACCTCTGTTTGCACCAGTAAACAGTGTATATGAAAAAAAAATCAGCTATAAAGAAGCCATGTTTGGCTCCATTTTTGTGGGACTAAAAGTCCTTTTTTTTCTTAAGCTTTTTAGGAGTTATGTGGATCCATGCCCTAGACAGTGAGCATCATTTGTAAACAGAGACTCCTTTTTCATTTCCTGACCACCCAGACCTGAATATTCACACAAAAACTATATTAATTACAATACTGTTTTGCTGATGACTCAGGCATATTTCTAGCTCATTTTTATACCTTAAATTAACCCATTTTTGTCATTTTATATTTAACCATGAGGCTTATGGTTTCTTACCTCTTGCTTCTCAGGCAGCTATATGGCATCTCCTTGACGCTTGCTTCTTTCCTCCTCTGTCTCAGCTTGGATTTCCTGCCTTGTTACATTCTGCTGCACCATAGGCCAAACCAGCTTCTTTATTAACCAGTGGTAAATAAAGTCCATATGTTTATAGCATACGTTGGGGAATCCAACATCAACATTCATCTGGATGTATGTATATTTTGAGAGTGTAGGCAATGACTCTATGTAGGTGAGGTTATAAGCAGTTGATATGTGTTGATATGGATGAAGGCAATGGCTATTTGTAGATGACAATATAGCCTCAGGCTTTATGTAGGTGAGGATTTAGATGCTTGTTAGTGTAGCTGAGGCTGTTGATTGTTGTGTGGAGCGGCGGGCCGCTTCCCGCCACCTGGCTAGCTTTACCCAAAATAATTACACAGAAACTGTATTCTTTTAAACACTGCTTATCCCATTAGTTTTAACCTTTTATTGGCTAGCTCTTACATATTGATCTAACCCATTTCTAATATTCTACGTAGCACCACGAGCTGGCGTACCAGGAGAGATCTTAACCTGCATCTGTCTGGAGTGGAAGAATCATGGCAACTGCCTGACTCGGCTTCTTTCTCCTAGCATTCTGTTCTGTTTACTCCGCCTACCTAATTTCTGTCCTATTAAAGGACCAAGGCAGTCTCTTTATTTAACCAATGAAATTAACACAAAACAGAAGACTCTCCCCCACCATTTCCCCTTTTTCTGTTTAAACAAAAAAGAAAGGCTTTCACTTTAACATAGTAAGATTACATATAACAAAACAGTTATCAAGCAAGAATTACAGTTACAATATTTATATCTATTTTATCTTTTATCATAACTAAGGAAAACTATAACTATAACTAACCACTCTTCAACTCCATCAAAGACTTCAGAAGGATATAATATTACCTAAGCAAAAAAGAAGTAAGTAACTTCTAAAATTCTAGAAATGACAAAGACATCTTTCTGCCTAGACAGTCACCCAAAGTTCCTCTGTACTGTTGGGGCATCCATCTTCAGCCTACAAGCCATAGTATCCAGCAGACATTTCCATGAAGCAGGAAATTTCAAAGACAGTTCAGTCACTATCTGTGTCCTGCAGAATGTCTCACACACTCTTTCATGAGTCAGGAACCCTGAAAGACCATCTCACCTTTAGGCAAGTTCATCAGTCCTCTCTCTGTGGGTTCTTTGTGTCGAGATAAGCAGTCCAGGCAAGAGTAGTTTCTTGCCCAAATGGCTATCAAACTCCATAAGGAGCCTCTTCAATGCCCATCTTCCTCTTGATGTAGCTGGGGCTGCCAGGAGCAGATGTGTCTCATTGCCATGAAAAACCCTAAGTTATTAAAATATTTAAAATGCCATATTCTGCAGTCTTTGAGAGATATCAAGAATGCCTATCTAACTGAAATATATATCTATATATCTAAAAAATCTAACTAAGATGACTACAAGCTTGACTATTATTGTTGATTATCCATTAACAACCTATATTTCCTAATTATACATTACATTTTAAATGAACTACACAATCACAATACCTTAATCAAGATCATAAATACATATACATATAACAAAATTGGTCTTAAAATCCATACCAATGCAAATTATTCATAACTATTTCATATCCCCCTTTAAATGTAAAAGAACATTTATAAACTATATTTGGCAATATGGGTGCAGTTATTTCTCTCCAAACTGCTTCCTGCTGAATGGGGGCGCTGTTAATCAGATCTTTCATGGTGTAACCTGTGTGTCAGGTTTATCTCAGTCAGCAGTTGAGCAAAGTAATTTTTTGAGGGTGTTCACAGCAACCTTTCAGGAGGGCATGGTCTATCATACCATATTTGGATAGAAGCAATCCACAGGGTCTCATCCTCTGTAAAAACAAAAGAAGACCTTCTCCAAAGCATCATGTCCTTAGACCCAAATTCTGAAGTCATAATACCCTTATATCCATTCTGGTTTAGCTTGGCAGCCCATGTAATGAAATGTCTCTCTGTACTTAGCTCCTTCACAGTCAAAAATTTTAAAGAAAACACAATAATACAAAGAATCCAGACTCTCTGTGAATTTTCCATTTTTACGTGGCTTACTTTTCTTTATTTCTTTTAATCTACAACTATCTGTACTCTGTCTCTTCAAAGACTTTACCTTTTTTTAAAAGGCATTAACTTTATTCTCTGTATTTTTTTAATTAATTTATTTAATTATTAAAGATTTCTGCCTCTTCCCCGCCACCACCTCCCATTCCCTCCCCCTCCCCCATCAAGTCTGCCTCCCTCATCATCCCTAAGAGTAATCCGGGTTCCCTGCCCTGTGGGAAGTCCAAGGACCACCCTCCTCCATCCAGGTCTAGTAAGGTGAGCATCCAAACTGTCTAGGCTCCCACAAAGCCAGTACATGCAGTAGGATCAAAAACCCATTGCCATTGTTCTTGAGTTCTCAGTAGTCCTCATTGTCCATTATGTTCAGCAAGTCCGGTTTTATCCCATGCTTTTTCAGACCCAGGCCAGCTGGCCTTGGTGAGTTCCTGATAGAACATCCCCATTGTCTCAGTGTGTGGGTGCACCCCTCGTGGTCCTGAGTTCCTTGTTCGTGCTCTGTCTCCTGCTCTTGATTTGGACCTTGAGATTTCAGTCCGGTGCTCCAATGTGGGTCTTTGTCTCTGCCTCCTTTCATCGCCTAAATGTTTTTCTTTGGGTTCACCTTCTTAATTAGCTTCTCTAGGATCATTCATAATAGGCTCAACGTCCCCTATTCATGGCTAGAAACCAAATATGAGTGAGTATATCCCATGTTCCTCATTTTGGATCTGGCTCACCTTACTCAGGAAAGTGTTTTCTATTTCCGTCCATTTGCCTGCAAAATTCAGGAAGTCATTGTTTTTTACTGCTGAGTAGTACTCTAATATGTATATATTCCATACTTTCTTCATCCATTCTTCCATTGAAGGGCAAAGGTCTGATCTCCAAAATATATAGAGAACTCAAGAAAGTAGACCGTAAAGGGCTAATCAACCCAATTAAAAAATGGGGCACTGAGCTGAACAGAGAATTCTCAACAGAAGAAGTTCGAATGGCCAAAAGACATTTAAGGTCATGCTCAACTTCCCTAGCGATCAGGGAAATGCAAATCAAGACAACTTTAAGATACCATCTTACACCTGTCAAAATGGCTAAAATAAAAAACACCAATGATAGCCTTTGCTGGAGAGGTTGTGGAGAAAGGGGTACACTCATCCATTGCTGGTGGGAATGCAAACTTGTGCAACCACTTTGGAAAACAGTGTGGCGGTTTCTCAGGTATTTCGGGATACACCTACGCCTGGACCCAGCAATACCACTCTTGGGAATATACCCAAGAAATGCCCTATCATACAACAAAAGTATATGCTCAACTATGTTCATAGCAGCATTGTTTGTAATAGCCAGAACCTGGAAACAACCTAGATGTCAAACCACTTTTTAAAGAAAAATATATTGCATAGAAGACTAATCCCCAGAAACAAAAATAGTGATGTAGAAGGGAAATCATATAAGTCTTGTAAAACCTCGCACATGGTGTAAGTAAAGAGGCTATTGAAATCTTGGATGGTTAGACTGTCTGACATATTGTCTTTTTAAGTTAGCAGCTTATGCTCTATATTTAGGATATTAAATCTTACCTGTGGTTCATTTAGCTGGATTAGGTGCAATAACCATAACCTGCTAGTAGGTGTTGTAGGCTACCTACAAAACTAATCCAGTGGGGCATAGTGGTGCATGTGAATTCACCTGTGCCCAGTCTGAAATCTGATTTTAGAACAGAATGATAAAAGATAAATCACAGACTGTGTTCTCTGCGGATGTCTTCTGTCTATTTGTTGCTTTCATTGGTGGAATAAAAAATCCTCCGCAGAGGTTCTTCTGTCTATGTGTTGCTTTCATTGGTTGAATAAAGAAATTGCCTTGGCCTTTTGATAGGGCAGCACTTAGGTGGGCAGAGTAGACAGAACTGTATGCTGGGAATAAGGGCAGTGTGGCAGATGCCATGAAGCTACTGCCTGAGACCATGCTCGTTAAAATCTTCCCCAGTAAGCCAAGACATTGTGGTGAACACAGATTAATAGAAATGTGTTAGATCAGGATGTGAGAGTTGGTTAAAAAGAGGCTAGTTATAATAGTCCATGCATTGATTTAATTAATACAATTTCTGTATGGTTATTTCGGGGGTTAAGCTAGCCAGGCAGCAGGACGTGGCCCACTCTTCTTACTACAGATTGGTGCCCAACATGGAGATAAATCCACTTAAAAACCTGAAAGGGCTTAAACAGGAGAGAGAGAGTTTAATGCAGCTTTTTGCTATTTGCTGGTAGTATGCAACAGAGAGAATTTCCTGACTCAGCAGCCGTACCAAAAAAAAAAAAAAAAAAAAAAAAAAAAAAAAACAGTGCAGTTTTAAAACATGACTTCCTGGGTTGTGCTGCCAGTACAAGCATTTCAATGAATCAGGGAGAAAGTAAAGTGAGACCATACCAATGGCTTGGCACTAACCGCCTGGGCAGAAAGTGAGATCAGGCTTAGGCAAGCCAGAGAGCATGAGAGATTCCCACCACCAAACACAGAGATGTTTCTAGGCTGTACAGTGCTCTGTGTGGCAGATTTGGCTGTAACTAAGAAAGAAAGAGTTTATGTGCTTCATGCTTATTCTCAAAGTTAAAGTACTGAGTATGACTCCTACCTGGCGGCCCCCGATCTAGCAGAAATGGTACATCCACCATTTTGAAATTGGAGAGAAGTGGAACCAACATCCAGAGCAGCTGCAACCAAGCTGCTTAGCATTTTAAAAGCTCTTCAAGAAAGTAGAAAATTAAAGACAATGCAATAGGACAGATTCAGACATAAAAGACCTCTAAATGGGTCATGATGTTAGATAGACATACATAAGCTGGGGAGAGAAAAGAAAGAGAGTATTAAACAATCATAAAATAAAGTTAATGCTTTAAAAAAAGGGTAAAGTCTTTAAAGAGACAGAATACAGATAGTCATAAATTTTAAAAAGTAAAAAAAAAAATTAAGCCATGTAAAGATGGAAAATATACAGAGAGTCTGGAATATGCATATTATTGTGTTTTCTTTGAATTTTTTGACTGTAAATGAGCTAAATACAAAAAAAGATATTTCATTGAATGAGCTGCTAAGCTAACACAACATGTATATTACAAAGGTAACTTGACTTCAGAATTTGGGTCTAAGTATATGATGCTTTGAAAAAGAGGTTCTTCTTTTGTTTTCAAAGAGGATGAGACCCTGTGGATTGCTTCTAGACCAATATCGTACGATAGACCACACCCTTCTGAAAGATTGCTGTAAACACCCTCAAAAAATTACTTCACTCAACTGCATATCTTTCAAAGACTACAGAATATGGCATTTAAAATGTTTTAGTAATAAACTTAGGGCTTTTCATAACAATGAGACACATCTTTTCCTGGCAGCACCAGCTACTTCAAGAGGAAAATGGGCATTGATGAGGCTTTTTAGCCATTTGGGCAAGAAAGTATTCTTGCCTGGACTTTTGCATAAACTGGTCATGAATAACCCACAGAAAGAGGACTGCTGAACTTGTCTAAAGGTGAAATGGTCCTTCGGGTTTCCTGCTTCATGAAAGAGTCTGCGAGATATTCTACAGGACACAGAAAAAGGTGACTAAACTTCTTTAAAATTTCCTGCTTCATGGAAAAGTCTGCTGGACACTATGGGCCTGTAGGCTGAAGAGGGATGCTGCAATGTTACAGAAGAACTTTGGGTGACTGTCTAGGCAGCAAGATGTCTCTTCTCTGTCGTTTCTAGAGTTTTGGAAGTTGCTTACTTCTCATTTACTTAGGTAATATTATATCCTTCTGGAGTCTTTGATGGAGTGGAAGAATAGATAAATAATTATAGTTTTCTTTTGTTATGATAACAGATAAAATAGATATAAATATTGTAATTGTAATTCTTGCTTGATAACTGTTTTGTTATATATAATTTTACTAAGTTAATATGAAAGCCTTTCTTTTCTGTTTAAAGGGGAAATGATGTAGGCTGTTCTTCTGTCTGTGTGTTTCTTTTATTGGTTGAATAAAGAAGCTGCCTTGGCCTTTTGATAGAGCAGCACTTAGGTGGGTGGAGCAGACAGAACTGTATTCTGGGAAGAAGGGTAGTGTGGCAGATGCCATGAAGCCCCTTCCTGAGACTGATGCTGGTTAAGATCTTTCCCAGTAAGCCAAGGCATCGTGGTGAACACAGATTAATAGAAATGGGTTAGATCAAGGTTTGAGAGTTGGCCAAGAAGAGGCTAGATACAATAAGCCAATTTCTGTGTGATTATTTCAGGGGTTAAGCTAGCTGGGTTTCAGGACATGGCCCGCTCCTCCTACTACAAAAGATGATAAAAAGAGTTATTTATTTGTGGGAAAAAACTTACAGATCACCGTCTCTAACAACAGTCCTCTTGTAGCAAACAGAAAACAGAGAGTCTAGCCAACAGAAAGGGAGCTAGAAGGAAGAGAGAGAGAGTGCCCAGTTCCCGCTGCTTTTTGAAGTATAAGAGACCATGCCCCCATTGTACTGGTATCTTAAAGGCTATCAGCTGAAGGAGCAGAAAAATCCCTTGCAGCAGCCCAGCAGTTGCAGGACCCTAGGAGACTAGCATTTGCTCGCTGCTGCTGGGTATGCTTGGTCAGTATGAAATGGAGAGAGATCCTGGCCATGCAGGGGGAAGCAGCTTGGCAACTGGAGGCCACTTCTGGATGAGGACTCACAGCAGTGCAATTCTTAACCTTGCAACTTTCACAAATGCCCCAAAGCACCTTTGCTCCAGGTCACTGGACGTCAGATTTCCTGGTGCTTTTCTTTTACATGAAGTCAGCAACAGTGACAGAGCAGAGGAAGAAGGGGAGGTGTCTTACTTGAGGCACGCCTCAATAGTTCCAGTCAGGTGTCCTTCCTTTACACAGAGACTTCCACACTTTCCCCCTCAAGGAAAACAGGCTTTGTTTTTTTAGCCCAGCATCTGACTTGCTGCAGAGGAGCTTTACCCCTTGGAGTCACCAGGGTTCCTACAAGCTTCCTTGGGTCTTTGCTACCTGCACCTGGCTCTGTGCAGCTAGCTGCAAGTCCCCAAAAGACCCTCTTTGTTCTTGCTTTCTCTTAGCTCCAGACTTGGATTGCAAGTTGCCCTTTGGTCTGTTCTTGCATGTGTGATAGGCTCCAGCTCAGGCTTAGTCTGGGACAGGGGTGCTTGCTGTTACTACTGCCCTTGGAGACCTCTCTCCCATCTTCTTGTTCCCACAACACAGCCTCATGGGACTCTGCTGCAGAGAGTTTCTCGGTGACTCACACACACAGGATAATTCTTCCCACCATTCAGTATAACTGTCTTCCCTACACCTTTTTTTCTGTGATTCTCAAAATAATTCTTAAGCTAGTACCCACACCTTTGGTTTCCCTCCAGCTTTTGCTTACTGGAACCCAGGAACACCAAAAAGACTGGTTCTAATGGTGAATTCCACAATGCCTGTTCACTTCCCCTATGATATAGAATATCTGCTGTCTCTTGACTCTTTTTAAAGTACATTCATTTCTCTATAGAATTAATCACACACACACACACACACACACACAGTACCCTTGTAAAACTTTAAGACAATTCTGAAGCCATTTCTGACAATTCTGAATCCTCTCAGCCTCTGTGCCATAGTGATTCCCCTCCTCCTCTGGGAACCAAGGACATAACAGCTACACATGCATGTATGTTTTCAAGAAATTGGGGCAAGATAACCTTTAAGATATTGACTCAGTTTCTGAACAATTACCCATACACGTATGTTTTGGTTCAGTCCCCTGGGAAACGGGGTCAAAATAACCTCTTACCTCATCTGATCTGGCAACAGCTCTTCAGTCAATTATTGGTAATAGCCCTTTCAAATAAGCCAATCATAATAGTCAAAGAACAACCCCCCTTGCTTCTGTGGCCTTCTCTTTTAAAAGTAGCCTGTACCAGCTATTTGAGGTCTGTTGGCTTCCCGAGTGCTGAGGGAAGCTGTCATGACAGAATTAATAAAATCCTCATGCTTTTGCATCGGTTGTGGTGTGAGAGGTGGTCTCTGAGGGTGACTCCTCCTCAGTGTTTGGACACTAGAGTCCAACACCCTTTACTTCTCCTGTTTTGGTAAATCTTATAGCCCTTGACTTCCTTTCTGGGATTCTGAAAATTTTTTTATAGTTTTTCAAGGCAGGGTTACTCTGTAGCTTTGGAGCTTGTCCTCGAACTGACCAGGTTGGCCTCAAACTCAGAGATCTGCCTGCCTCTGCATTGTGAGTGCTGGGATTAAAGGCGTGTGCCACCACCGATTCTCTAAGTATTTTATAAGCTAGTACCCATACCTCTGGTAGTCTCTCTAGGTTTAGATTTCTGAAACATTGTAATCTTGAATCCAGGTCTGATTGAGGAGTTGGATATAAGGGTGGATTCCACAATACCTGTAATGCCTTACTGGAATGTCTTGACCTTTTTTTATTGTCTTCCTTTCTTTATTGACTCATTAACAAAGACAGAGAAAAACCACACACACACACACAGAGAGAGAGAGAGAGAGAGAGAGAGAGAGAGAGAGAGAGAGAGAGAGAGAGAGAGAGAGAGACTATCCTTTTCTTTCCTGACTCTGTACATTTTGTAGCATGAATTCTGTTTGGTCTTCTTGATAAAAACTCAGAGTCACATATTAGGTTGAATACTGAAAAGTCACAGAAATAAAGGAGCCAGTCACTAGAGAGACCTTTTAACTCTAGCAAATCCTCAGGCCAAAATGGACAAGATCCTCTTTTCAGGAATCCTTAGACTTATTGCTGTCTGTAAGAAACATCAGGCTGAACCTGAGCTCCTGTCTCCTATTCCTCTCTAAGTCCAGTCATCTTTTCCACTCCTTAGTGCTGGGATTAAAGGTGTGAGCCAGCATGCCCTGGCTGTTTCTCTTTTAGACTAATTCAATCTTGTGGAGGCCATGGTGACCTTGTACACAGAGACACCCTCCTGCCTCTGTTATCCAGAGTGCTGGGATTAAAGGGTGAGCTACCACACACCTGTATATTTATCTTTTAGACTGATTCAATCTTGTATAGGCCATGGTGACCTTGAATTCAGAACCATCAATCTGCCTCTGTTTCTCCATAGTACTGGGAATAAATGTGTGTCACCACTGCCTGTCTTTTGTAACTATTTAGTGTGGTTATCTCTGCACTCTGATCTTCAGACAACCTTCATTTATTAAAGCAAAAAAATAAAATCAAAACACATCCTTCTCCACCTCACTTTCTTCCTGGAATTCTCAAACAAATTTTATTTCCCAGCCACCCAGACATAAATAATCACACAGAAACTAAATTAATTACAATGATGTTTGGCTAATAGCTTAAGCATATCCCTAATTAGCTCTAATATTTTATAATAACCCATCTCTATTAATCTGTGTGACACCAGGAGACTATAGTCCACAGGAAATGTTCAGGAATCTTACACCTTAGGAGTTACATGGAGTCTCTCTGACTCCACCTATTCTCTACCTCTGTTCAGACTTCCTGCTTGGCTATTTTCTGCACTGCCATAGGCCAAGCCAGCTTCTTTATTAACCAATGGCAATAAAACATATTTTAGCATACAGAGAGGAATCTCACATCAATGGGGGGAAACGTTCAAGCGTCCAAACAGAAGGAAAGAAGTCATGTCCAATATAAGAAAGTTCACTGACAAGTGTGTCAGGCAAAGAATTAGACAGTTGTCAGAAGGGACCAGCCACTCTGTGTCTGTTGAGGTGGGGCTGGAATCAACATAAATCCATATTGGTTGTGAAGTTCCTGCAGGTGTTAATCAGGAAGTTCAGTTTGTCGGTCTGCAACCAAATCACAATGGAAGATGAAGGCAAAGGTCTGAGGTTTGGGTAATCTTTGTTTTTGCAGCCCAGGTCCTCACCACTTGACTCTATAGAAAGAGTTAGAGTGGACAGAAATTCCAAAGTCGAATGTTTCCCCTGGGAACCCATGTATTTTTGACTGTGAGGTCTATGCACTTTTGGTGCTCAAATATCACAAGTGAGTTTAGTGAACAGGCAGGGAAGCCTGTCCAGGCTCTAGAAAGAGGGCTGCCATGGCTCGAGCATGGATCCAGTAGAGAGAGAGCATCCTAGGTTCACCTGCAAAAGTACATCTTTTTGTAATCCCTCAGGGCCTTGGCCATGAGAGGGGTCCTTTTCTTTGCCTGGGTCTTGTTGCTGCCTCCTGCCGACAGGCAAGGAGCTCTCTGCAAGTGGCTAGGAGCCAAGTCTTCAGGGAGGCTGTTCTTGTCAGAGGAGGCCTCCCCTCCTGGTCCAGATTCTGTCTGATGTCCTGAGCTGGTATTATTGGTGTCGAAGGTGAGTAACTTGGTTTGGCGGCTTTGTGGTTTCTTGGCTTCTGTGCTTTGGATGCGGGCTTTCAGGGCTTGCAACCTGAGCTCGCGGGACTTTTCCAGCTGGAGGTGTGTCTGGGTCTCAGTCTGGTTGGGATTTTCCTTGGCAGTATGAGTCTGGGGCAGGGATTTCTCTACTTGCTGCCAGGGC
Source organism: Chionomys nivalis (assembly GCF_950005125.1). Classification (NCBI taxonomy): domain Eukaryota; kingdom Metazoa; phylum Chordata; class Mammalia; order Rodentia; family Cricetidae; genus Chionomys; species Chionomys nivalis. The sequence goes on from NC_080105.1 coordinate 24,003,684, forward strand.
TCAGCTTTGTCTCCAGCTGGTTGGTACTGAGTTTCCAAGGGGCAAGAGGGCACAGCAAGGCGCCCTTCCTTGGATTTCTTCAGGAGCCTGGAAGGTGCGCGACCCGAATAGACTGGCGTTCTGAAGTTGACCCTGCATGCCCAAGTTGGTTCTTCTTGATCAGTGTGCAAAGAATATTGCTCCAGGCCATCCAGGAGGGAGTCATCTTGGCAACTGGAGGCCACTTCTGGAAGGGGACTCACATCAAGGCAATTTAGCTCCTTGCTGCTGCAAGACTTGCTGAGAGGCGCCTTTGCTACAGGGCTCTGGGCTTCAACTGTCCAGGTACATTTCTTCCTCCTCTTGCATGGAGGTTGTGTCAGGGGCAGAGCAGAGGAAGCAGAGCTGTCATAGTCGGAGCAAGCCTCAGAAGGCTCAGTAGGGTGGTCTTGCAGAATCCAATATCCTGGGCTCTTTCTCTGCAGAGGAGAAAGGCACTGCTTTGCTGGTCCTGCATTTGACTTGCTGGAGAGGAGCTTCTCTTCTTGAAGCTGCCTGGGCTTTTCTACACGTCTGCGGGAGCCCTTTGCTACCTTCTCCTGGCTCTGTGCAGCTAGCCCTGGGTCCCCACAAGATGTGCTGTGCCTTTTGCTTCCTCTTGGCTCCAGCCTTGGACTGAGAGTTGCCTTTTGGTCAGGGCTTGTGTGTTTGCTTAGGCTCAGCCTCGAGCTTAGGCCCGGACTTGGGTGTTTACTGCTCACCTCTAAGACCTTTCTTTCATTTTCTCTGTCTTCCTTAGACCTGGGCTCATGGGACTTGTCTTCTGGAGAGTTTTTTGACGACTCTGTCATGAGGTTAGCCTGAATGGCAAAGTTCTGTATGTCTGACTCAGACTGGGGCCCAAACTGGGACCTTCTTGACCACAGGGTGGCAAATTCCTTGGCAAAGGGGACCAGGAGCTGCTCTTTCCTCAAGCGCTTGATGGTCTGTCTGAAGCCAATCTTCTCCAGGGTGTCACATAGGATGGGCTGAGAAGAGACTTTCTTCAGGGTTTTGTAGAGTTTGTGGGGCTCTGTCTCCCTGCACAGGCGCTGCCGCAGCTTAAGCAGGGTTTCCAGGTGATGGGCAAACTCCATCTCCACTGCTGAGGACCCCATGGGGGATCCCAAGAACAGCAGGCTTCACTGGGCTACCCCTCTGTCTGGAGACTTGGCTGGTCTCTCAGAAGGCAGTGTGTCTGTGCTGGTCTGTGTGTCAGCTGGCTTTCCTTGTGCCTCACTGCTGCTCTTCTTGCCCTTGCATTTAAGTAGTAGCTGTGCCACACCTCCTTACCACTATCCAATCAACTTCCTAGGCTGCTTCAGCTGACCCCGCCCTTTCTGTCTTTCAGGTCTGTTAGCCATGCCCACTCCCTAGCTCTCATGCCTTCCTCTGCTTCCAACAAATGCCAAGTCCACAGACTCAAAAAGTTCAAGAACACTGCCTCCCTTATGGGTGATCCCTTCCACCTGTGAGCCCCTTTAAGTTCTTCTGATTCCTCCTGGGATAATGAGCTGAGTTCACCAGTGGTAAAGTTAAGCATGGTGCGCGTGCCATATATTGTACCTACTCATACAGCATGAACAAGTAAGGGTTGATGGGTCCAGCAAGGCTTCTGATCTGAGCTTCATTAAGAGCTTTTCCTCAGTGGGTTTGGTGGTCAAAGCTCCATCACCTTGTGGCCATCGCCTCCCTCTCTCTCTCTCTCTTCTCTTTCCACAAACCAACTGTACATTAAGGTTTAAACAGGTGCTTCCACGAGTAGCCACACCACAAAGTTTCATTTGGGTTTTCCTATTTGGGTCACTGGTTCTTTCTTTCCAAGGTTATACTCTGATTACTTTACACTTTGATTTAATCTCTCTCTCTCTCTCTCTCTCTCTCTCTCTCTCCCCCTGTGTGTGTGTGAACACAGTATTCTTTTCTTCCCCTGTTTATGTTTCACTAAATCTCACTCCCTTTCACCTGTTTTCTGTATTTCTCTATTTTTTTTTTATAAGCTAGTACCCATACCTCTGGTTTTCCTTCCAGGATTTGATTGTTAGATCAATATGACCTTGAGTCCGATCCTCTCAAGGGATTGCATCTAAGGGTAGATTCCACGATGCCTGCAATCTCTCCCTAATTAGGTGGATTATCTATGATTCCTTGGTTCTTTTTTATTATCCTCCATCTTTATTGACTCATTTACAAACACACACACGCACTTAAACACACACACACACACATTTCTTTTAATCACCTGATTTGGCATATTTTGTAACACGGACTCTACTTGGTCTTTTTAATAAAATCTCAGAGCCAGATATTGGACTGAATGCTGAAACATCAGCGAAATAAAAGAGCCAGTCACTAGAGAGACCTTTTACCTCTATCAAATCATCAGGCCAAAGTGGAAAAGATCCTGTCTTCAGAAATCCTCAGACAGAATGCTGTATCCAGGACACCTCAGAATGAACGTGAACTCCTGTCTCCCTCTATGCTACATTCCTCTCTCAGCCCAGTCATAGCACTTCAATGTCCACCTCCCTAGAGCTGGGATTAAATGTGTGAGTCACCACCCCTTGGCTATTTCTATTGTATACTGATTTAATTTTTGCAGATCTTCGTGGCCTTGAACTCACAGACATCCCTCTGCCTCTGTCTCCATAGTGCTGGGAATAAAGATGTATGACACAACTATGTTGCCTCCATGTCTATCCAGTGATGCTACCCTCACACTCTCTTCTTCTGGCAACCTTCATTTTTTAAAGCAAAAACAAAATATCCCCACACAGACTTCTTTTTTTGGAACTTAATTATACATACACACACACACACACACACACACACACACACATGTCCATGAAAATTATTTTAGTGTCTTCAACGTTCATTTTTGTTTCCTTTCATTTTTAACCACTTTTAGATTCTTTTTTTAATATTTTACCTTTTACTTATTTGAAGATAGCATGCACACATTTATGCATGTCCAAAATTCATCACATATATATATATATATGTATGTATGCACACACAAACGTACACCCACATACACACACACACACACGTTTGTGTACTATTTCTGTGCACACGTTTGTTGACCAAGTGCAATTCTGTTGACAGAGTTTTCTGTCCCAACCAGTCATTCAGTTTCAAAGAAACACACAGAGGTCTACATTAATTATAAACTGATTGGCTGATTAGTTCAGGCCTCTTATTAACTATTTCTTATAATTTACATTAGCCCATAATTCTTGTCTGAGTTAGCCACGTCGCTTGGTACATTTTAAGTAAGGCAGTCACATCTTGCTTCCTCTGAGGCTTGGTCATGACTCCAGACTAAACTTCCCTCTTTCCAGAATTCTCATTGCCCCACCTCTACTTCCTGCCTGTTCACCCCAACTGTACTTGCTGCCTGGCTCCTGTCTAATCAGCATTTATTTAAAACATAAGTGACACAGTACAGACCACTGTCACACAGCACTTCCCATCCCTCCACACACACACACACAAAAAAAAAAACAAGAACTCTGAATCTAATATTCTTTCTTTAGCTTTTCTCCTGACCATTATCCATAACAACTTGTAATAAACATTCTAAACAAAGGAAAATATCCATAGTCCGTTTTGGGGGATTGTGGGCATAGTTTTTCAGAATACTTCTTGCTGATCAGGGGTGCTGGTAATCTTATGTGGACCTAAAAAAATTTAGAATTATGGCCAAGTCCTGACTGGAGTTTCTTATGAGGCTCCCTTATCTCAGGCAGCAGTCTTGAATTTGTTCTAGATGTAGAACTCAGATATCTGGCCATCTGCTCTTACCAGAGATTTCTCAAAGGGTCTTTGACCAAACCTGAATTTTCTTAACTCAGAATGAACTCACATTACTGTGAGTTCCTGTGGAAATAAAAGCCAATCCTCTTCTCAAAAGTAACACACCTTTTTACTTCAAATTTGAAGTCAAGTTATTTTAAAAATACCTATCTTGGATTAATTCAGCAGCATTTATAAACACATATCTTTTAGCTGCTGTTGCTCCTTTCTCAGCAAACACTTCAAAGAGAACATAATAACTTGCATTACCAAGACTCTTGGTGTATTTTTCATCTTTATGTGGCTTTAGTTTAACCACTATTTTTTTTATTTATATTTTTAATTTTTGGCTTTTAGAGACAGGGCTTCTCTCTGTATCTTTGGCTGTCCTAGAACTCCCTCTGTAGACCAGGCTGTCCTTAAACTCACACAGACATTCCCACCTCTTCCTTCCAAGTGCTGGGATTAAAGGTGTGTGAAATCACTCGTTGAGCTCACAGAAATCTGTGTGTCTCTGTCTCCCAAGTGTTGGGATTAAAGGTTTGTGCTACCACACCTAAATACTCTCTTTCTTATTTTAAGGACTTTAACATTTTCCTTTGTCTGCCAAGCCTACATATATTTGAAAAACATTGTAAACCATCTAGAGGTTTTGTTTGTCTTTGAGTCTATCTTTACTGTATAACTTTCTATTTCTGAATACATGAGTCTTTAATTTGTTAAGCATTATAGCTGGGATTAAAGCCATGGCTTTGACAGCTGGATTTAGCCGATTCCTTAGCTTTCTGAGATTCTAGCCTCATGGTGGAGATACCAGCTGGAGCCATTTTTACTGCCTCAACTCTACAGCATTTCAAGGTACCTGCCACCACCAAAAAGCATATGGTCAAGCTTTTAATGAACACCATTTAAGTGTTTCATGGGGTTGGAACTTAGAGTTCAAACACCGTGGAGGGCTTGGTGGTCAAAGCTCCGTCACCTTGTGGCCGTCTCCTCCCTCTCTCTCTCTTCTCTTTCCACAAACCAGCTGTACATTAAGATTTAAACAGGTGCTTCCACGAGTAGCCACACCACAAAGTTTCATTTGGGTTTTCCGATTTGGGTCATTGGTTCTTTCCAAGCTTATACTCTGATTACTTTACACTTTGATTAAATCTCTCTGTGATTCTATAATTTTTTTTATAAGCTAGTACCCATACCTCTGGTTTTCATTCCAGGATTTGATTGTTAGATCAATATGATCTTGAGTTCAATCCTCTCAAGGGATTGCATCTAAGGGTGGATTCCACGATGCCTATAATCTCTCCCTAATTAGGTGGATTATCTAATTCCTTGGTTCTTTTTTATTATCCTCCATCTTTATTGACTCATTTACAAACACACACACGCACTCACATACACACATTTTTTTTAATCACCTGATTTGGTATATTTTGTAGCACGGACTCTACTTAGTCTTTTTAATAAAATCTCAGAGCCAGATATTGGAGTGAATGGTGAAACATCAGCGAAATAAAAGAGCCAGTCACTAGAGAGACCTTTTACCTCTATCAAATCATCAGGCCAAAGTGGAAAAGATCCTGTCTTCAGAAATCCTCAGATAGAATGCTGTATCTAGGACACCTCAGAATGAACCCGAACTCCTGTCTCCCTCTATGCTACATTCCTCTCTCAGCCCAGTCATAGCACTTCAATGTCCACCTCCCTAGAGCTGGGATTAAATGTGTGAGTCACCACCCCTTGGCTATTTCTATTGTATACTGATTTAATTTTTTGCAGACCTTCGTGGCCTTGAACTCACAGACATCCCTCTGCCTCTGTCTCCATAGAGCTGGGAATAAAGGTGTATGACACAACTATATTGCCTCCATGTCTATCCAGTGATGCTACCCTCACACTCTCTTTTTCTAGCAACCTTCATTTTTTAAAGCAAAACCAATATATCTAGACACAGCCTTCTATTTTTGGAACTTAATTATACATACACACACGTGTCCATGAAAATTATTTTAGTGTCTTCAACGTTCATTTTTGTTTCCTTTCATTTTTAACCAGTTTTAGATTCTTTTGTTTAATATTTTACTTTTTACTTACTTGAAGATAGCATGCATGCATGTATGCGTGTCCAAAATTCATCACATATACGCACACACACACACATATATATATATATACACACACACACTATTTCTGTGCACACAGTTATTGACCAAGTGTTATTCTGTTGACAGAAGTTTCTGTCCCAACCAGTCTTGCAGTCATTCAGTTCCAAAGAAACACACAGAGGTCTACATTAATTATAAACTGGCCGATTAGTTCAGGCCTCTTATTACCTATTTCTTGTAAGTTACATTAGCCCATAATTCTTGTCTGAGTTAGCCACGTGACTTGGTACTTTTTGTAAGTGAGGCAGTCACATCTTGCGTCCTCTGAGGCTTGGTCATGACTCCAGACTAAACTTCCCTTTTTTCAGAATTCTCATTGCCTCACCTCTACTTCCTACCTGTTCACCCCAACTGTACTTGCTGCTTGGCTCCTGTCTAATCAGCATTTATTTAAAATATAAGTGACACAGTACAGACCACTGTCACATAGCACTTCCCACCCCCCACACTTCTCTTTAAAAAAAAAAAAAACAAGAACTCTGAATCTAATATCCTTTCTTTAGCTTTTCTCCTGGCCATTATTATCTATAACAACTTGTAATCATCATTCTAAACAAAGGAAAATATCCATAGTCCATTTTTTGAGATTGTGGGCATAGTTTTTCAGAATACTTCCTGCTAATCAGGGGTGATGATAATCTTATGTGTACCTGAAAAAATTTAGAATTATGGTCAAGTCCTGACTGGAGTTTCCTATGAGGCTCAAACATCTCAGACAGCAGTCTTTAATTTGTTCTGAATGTAGAACTCAGATATCTGGCCATCTGCTCCTACCACAGATTTCTCATAGGGTCTTTGACCAAACCTGAATTTTCTTAACTCAGAATGAATTCACAGCTTCTCATTTCCTGTGGAAATAAAAGCAAATCCTCTTCTCCAAAGTAACATACCTTTTTACTTCAAATTTGAAGTCAAGGTATTTTAAAAATACCTATCTTGGATTAATTCAGCAACATTTATAAACACATATCATATTCATAATTTTGGGTCTGTGTTATCTCACTCAGGATAGTGTTTTCTATTTCCATCCATTTGCATGCAAAATTCAATGGCTCAGCCATTAAAGGCTAGAGTCTAAACCAAAAATGTTTAAACATTTCAAGCATGCCTCTAAACTCACTTTTACAGATGCTTATGTTTTAAATTCATAGACAATTTCTTCAATATTCCTGGAATAACAAACTATATTTCATCAATCTTTCCTTTCTTTCTTCCCTTCATTCCTTTCTTTCTTTCTTCCTTCCTTCTTTCCCTCTTCCTTCCTTTCTCCCTCTCCCTTTTCTTCTTTCTTCCTTCCTTTCTTTCTTTCCTTCCTTCCTTCCTTTCTTCCTTTTTTTCTTTCTTTCCTTTTGGTTTTTAGACGCTTTTTGTGACAGAATTCATGAATAAGTACACCATGTAGATGACTTTTCATTCTGTTGCCAAAGAATGTGTAAATTCTACAGAAAAAAAGGGGGTCTATGTGTAGAAAACTTTTTGGAAATTCCATTGCCATGCTGCTTTGGATAGAGATCAAAGACAGAATTCATAATAAGGTCCTTATACTGCATATTCATTCATGGAAATTATACAAGCTCTGACAAAATAGTACAAGTAATAATTATACTAACTTTTTCTGTATTCTACCAGAGAAGAGAAAAGAAGGAAATAAATCAAAGTAAAATGGAAAAAATACACCAGGAAATTCAGGAGTGAGAATTATTATAGGGTTATAATCTTATATGTGTAACTTCAATGAACATGTTAAAGCAAACCAGAAATGAGACATACAGTAAAGTATATTAAATTTTCAAAAGAATTTAACACATAAGAAGCTTATTTCAGATTGTGAAAGAACTAGTGTCCAGGAGGAGGGAAGTCTATTTGTACTGATTAATTGTTTTAAGTCAACTTGACACAAGCTTTTCCATTATTTTGGAAAAGAAGTCTCAATCCACCATATTGCTAAGAAAATCTTTGAGATGTCTACTTGATTAACCATTCATGTGGATGTGTAGATCAGGACTACCTCTTGGCAGGTCTCCCTGAGTTGTATAAGAAGCAGGCTGGGCAAACCATAAGGAGCAAGCCAGTAATCAGCACTTCTCCATTGCTTCCCTTTCAGTTCCTGGCCCCAGGTTCTTGACCTGTTGAGTCCCTGTCCTAACTTCTATCAGTCAAGGACTGTTACCTGTCTATTGTAAGATGAGATGAATCCTTTCCTCCCAAGATGCTTTTGGTCTTAGTGTTATCACAGCAATAGAAACCTTAACTGAGGTGTTTTGTATAGGTGCTGAAAGAGGAAAGGGGGGGTAAATATAGCTAATATGAGTTCTGCATTTAATATATTTATGTATTCACATTTTAATTGTAAACAGAGACTGTTTTTTCTTCTTCCAGCCACTCAGACCCAAATAATTACACAAAACTTTATTAATTATAACTCTGTTTTGCCAATGGATCAGGCATATTTCCCATGAACTATTACATCTTAAATTAATCAATTTCTATTAATCTATGTATTGCCGTGAGGCCGTGGCTTACCAGTAAGGTTCTGGTGTCTTTCTCCTTTTGCCACTACATGGTATCTCCCTGACTCTGCTTTCTTTATTCCTCTATCTCTGCTTGGATTTCCTGGCATGCTATATTTTGCCCTTCCAAAGCATCTTCTTTATTAACCAATGCTAACAAAACATATTCATAGCATACAGAGGGTAATCCCACATAATATAATACATATTTATACAATATTTTAGGAAGACAATGGAAGCAGAAACACACAGAGAGAAGGAGACAGAGAGATATTGTGACAAAAAGAGATTGGGGAAAGGAAGAAAGGAAGAAAAATGGGGGAAAGTAAAGGAAGCGTTATGCTTTCTGCAAAAAGTAGAGTATATAACTAATTTTTTAAAAAAATGTTCAATTCACAAAGGTTTACCTTTTTAAGAAGTAGTTTGGCATATAAAGAACTATATTTAAATATGTAGGTTAAAGATATCGACCTGTAAATGTGTGAGCTTGCACTGGGTGGCATGCATATTTTAAAGGGAGTGTGTTGTGTTGCTAAAACTCTGCCATAACGAGAATTTCCTGAGCCACTAGGTGTCAGCATACAATCACTCTTTGCAAGAACTTGCCCTGCCTTTTTATTTTTCTTCTGCGACAGGCTTTCTGTTCAGCCATTTTCTCTACATATAAGCCACACGAACTAGAAATTGTATGCTGCTAAGTTTCAGACCTGAGTCAGTTACTTGATATTACTAGTTTTCTGAATTTGAGTTTAGCAATATGTTAGGCAGATATATTAATAACAATGTCAGTCTGCCCCTGACAACACACACACACACACACACACACACACACACACACACAATGTGTATTATATATGTGTATGCATGCAAACAAATATAATTCAAATTTCCATGCTACCACAACAACCTGCCCAGGAGATAAATTCTCCTCAAATATTTCAGGAACTGTTTATTTTATCACTTATTTCATATAAAATTCATGAAAATAATTGAAGATTGAACTAGCTTTCCCATTTTTAGTGCATTGCAAGTTTAACTATTTCTACCTTTCCTGTGATTATAGTTAGATATTGTCATACTTCAGCACAACTACTATTTTCTTGTTGCCTAGAAGAATATCTTATACAATGTAATAAAAAGGTAAAGCCCAGGATATTTTTAATTGTCTGAATCAACTCAGAATGGGAAAATCATTTTTATAGCAAGTTGTTCCACTTAAATTAAGTGATGAGTTCCAAAAAAGCATTGGATAGCACAGATGATTAAATTTTCTTAGATTATAAATATTTAAAACCTTTGAATAACAGCTAAGAAAATGTATGTTTCCTTTCCTCTAATAATTTCCCCCTACACCTAATTTTAAGGAGCGAGCATGTCTGAAACAGAGTGGATAAATAAAAATAAAAAGAAATTCTTTTTACTAACTAGGAAATACACAGTCAAAAGAAGTCTACTCAATGCTTTGCCTATAGTTGGCAGTGGGAAAGTATACAGTCTATGAATGTTCAGAGGCACAGACAGAACTGGCCATTGTGGACACAAAAGTCTTAAACATACGTTATTCAATAATTCACTCTTTTGAACTGGCTACAGTTTAGATCCACTTATCTTTCAGGAATTTTGTCTATTTTTTCTATCCCAGTTATAAATACAGTCTCTTCTCTGGGAAATGTTGGTTATAGACCAAGTGTAAAATTTATTCACTTAACAAAAATCAATTCATCCATCTCTGTATGAGGTTTTGTGCCAGGTTCTGGATACAAAGATGTATTCAAAGGAGTTCTTCTAAGAGCTTAAAAGGATCATCTCCATAAATCATAGTATCTTACAGTCTTACCGTTCCACGAGTGCTTGGGACCCGCAAAGCACACAACCTTTGTTTCAGAAACATTGAATTACCTTGCAAATAATGAAATCTCACTGGTACATTTTACATACAGAGAAATAAAATCTTACCAGCCAGATTTTTTTTTTTTAGATAAAGTAATTGAAATTCTTAGAAGAAATGCTTTGCTACCGGCTATGGAAGGAACTGAAATTACATAACCATTTTCAATAGCACGCTGCTGCTATTTCGTACTGACTTCTATAAAAATCATGATTGAAACCAATTTGTCCAACAATAGGTAAAACACCAAATATGAGTTAATGAGTATGCATTCACTGACTACCACAGTTAGCATGCTAATGTTCAGGGATAGCTGCTGGGCACCTAGAGTTTAGTGAGAAAAGCTTTATTTCAGCTTATCTCAGAAAATATGTAGGACTTCCCCTCTTTCTTGCAGTTTACATTAATAGAATAGTGGTGAGGTTTGCTCTTGTATGCATTCATGTGTACCTGGATATATTCTCTCTCTCTCTCTCTCTCTCTCTCTCTCTCTCTCTCTCTCTCTCTCTCTCCCTCCCACCCTTCCTCCCTCCCTTCTTCCCTCCCTCTCTCTCTCTTTCTCTCTCCCTTCCCCTTCCCTCTCTCTCTCTTTCTCTCTTTCTCATAAAAGAAATGCTGAGGAACAGATCTCCCACTCAGGCAGAGTAAACAGATGGAATGCAAATTTTTATGTACAGACAGCCTTGAGGAACCATGTAGCGAACATATTCAACAGGCAACTCATTCTCAATCTGTCTTCACATGGTATTATGACTTTATGGAAACACTATTTTCTTTAACTTAATCTTGTGCTGGACTCCCCCATAAACTATTTTCCCAATTAACCACTCTATGTTTCAGAAGGAAAAACTACCATGGACTTCTGTGGCTTACATATAATTTTTATAGTAAAATTGGGTGACTTGAATTTGATCCTTTAAACTATTTTTGAGGTTACAATATATTTAAAATTTTTCTTCCCTCCAAACCCTTCATATACTCCTCTCCACTCTCCAAATTCACCTTTTTAAAAATAATGATTATTATGGGCAAATGTGTATATCTATATATACATATTAATTTCTGTGTATAACTTGCTAATTTCACGTAAAGTTACTTGTATGTGTTTTTTCAGGTCTGACACTGTAAAACCCATTGTTGTGCTTTTCCCTGAGGAAGGTCCCTTCTTCCACTCCCAGCATTTTTTTTTATTAATTAATTTATTTAATTATTAAAGATTTCTGCCTCTTCCCTGCCACCACCTCCCATTCCCTCCCCCTCCCCCAATCAAGTCTTCCTTCCTCCTCAGCCCAAAGAGCAAGTAGGTTTCTCTGCCCTGTGGGAGGTCCAAGGACCACCCACCTCCATCCAGGTCTATTAAGGTGAGCATCCAAACTACCTGGGCTCCCACAAAGCCATTCTTGAATTTTGCATACAAATGGACGGAAATAGAAAACACTATCCTGAGTGAAGTAAGCCAGACCCAAAAAGAGGAACATGGGATGTACTCACTCATATTTGGTTTCTAGCCATAAATAAAGGACATTGAGACTATAATTCGTGATTCTAGAGAAGCTAAATAAGAAGGTGAACCCAAAGAAAAACATATAAGCATCCCTCTGAATATTAACCTTCATCAGGTGATGAAAGAAGACAGAGACCAACATTGGAGCACTGGACTGAAGTCTCACGATCCAAAGGAGGAACAGAAGGAGAGTGAGCACGAGCAAGGAACTCAGGACTGCGAGGGGTGCACCCACACACTGAGGCAATGGGGATGTTCTATCGGGAACTCACCAAGGTCAGCTGGCCGGGGACTGAAAAAGCATGGGACAAAACCGGTTTCGCTGAACATAATGGACAATGAGGACTACTGAGAACTGAAGAACAATGGCAATGGGTTCTTGATCCTATTGCACGTAATGGCTTTGTGGGAGCACTCCCAGCATTTTTTCAGTTGCCCACACCTCTGTGTAGTTGAGGTCTTGTGGACTTTTCCTCCATCCACTTTGGCATGTCCATTGGTGTCAGCTTTGTTCAGTTCACATTTGGGCAGTGATGCTGATAGTAAGAGACAGGTATAGCTCCAGATATCACCAGGAGAAACAATATCACAGAAAATTTCCATATCCTTTGTCTCTTACAGTCTCTCTGTGTCCTCTTCTACACTGTTCCCTGAGCCTTGCGTGTGGGATTGTTGTTGCAGATGTGTTCATTGAGACTGGGTTCCACAACTCTGCATTTTCATTGATTGTGGTTTTTCTGTAGTGGTCTTAATCTGTTTCAAAGAGAAATTTCCTTGATGAAGAGTGAAGACTACACTTATCTCTTGAGTAAGAGGACAAATATTTATAGATTGTTGTTAATGAGTATGCTATCAGTAAAGTAGTAATTATAGATTGTCTCCCAATAACCATGACTTCACTAACACTGAGCAGTTGATTAGCTTTACGGTATCAGATGTGTTTTCCCTCTTGTTGAGTGGGTTTTTAATTCAGTTAGAGAGCTGTTGGTTACTGCCAGGGTATGTGTGCACTAATCTAACTTTTATCTTGCCAAACTGGTTATCGATATAGTCCATGTGGAAGCACAGAGAAGGCACAGTTAGAATTGACAATGGTTTCTGTCTGTATTTTACTTTGAACCTAAAACTACTTCAGATCTACACTGTATTAAAAGTTAGGTAAAGTGAATAGTCCTAACCAGAGAATAGAATGAAGTAGTTTTTTGTTTTTGTTTTTGTTTTGTTTGTTTGTTTTGTTTGTTTGTTTGTTTGTTTTGATTTTTCGAGACAGGGTTTCTCCTTAGCTTTTGGTTCCTGTTCTGGAACTAGCTCTTGTAGACCAGGCTGGCCTAGAACTCACAGAGATCCACCTGCCTCTGCCTCCCGAGTGCTGGGATTAAAGGCGCGCGCCACCACCACCCAGCTAATGAAGTAGCTTTATTCAAGAAATGGCCTGGTCTACAAGAGCTAGTTCCAGGACAGGCTCCAAAGCCACAGAGAAACCCTGTCTCGAAAAACCAAAAAAAAAAAAAAAAAGAAAGAAAAGAAATGGGTCATCTGTATATTTTCCCAGTACCACAGGCATTATTTTCCCAATGTGATATAGAAATCTCTAACTCCATAGCAACTGTCGTTTGGTCTGATACCCATTACTCTTGGGATCACTATGCAGAAGAGCACAAATAACACAAGGGCCCTTCTGAAGATAAAAATCTAGGAAACCTTTTATGTTTCTGCCTGAGCTGTTTTGTTGCAGTTGAGACATTGTAAAGAATGAGAGCCCATGCCATAAGTACTTCAAAAAGACTCTAATAAAAAAGATCCCACTAATTGCAGGATTCTCATCATTGTTAGAAAGACAAACTGAATAAAAGAGTCCAAACTCCAAAGAACAAGAAGTCATGAGCTGCAGGCTCCCAGATGAGCTTTGTAGGCATGGAAAAAATGACCAGCCCAAACCAGTCTGAGTTTCTAGCCTAAACATTTATGAGAAAGGACAAAACAGATTTTAAAAAATCAAACACAGAGTAATTTGTTTCATAACACTAAGTTTTTATAACACTGAATAGCCTATGAGAAAATTCTTTACTCAGTAGGAAGAAGAAGGTTCCACAAAAAAAGGTATGCAAAGGAGTCAGGGACAGCCCCCAATCCCACTGTTAGGGTTCCCACAATAACACCAAACTACTCAGCCATAGCATATAAGAAGAGGACCTGTATTGACCCCTACAGGCTTCCTGGTCTCTGAGAGTCCTTATGAGTCCTGGTTAGTTAATTTTGTGGGCTGTTTTCTTGTGTTGTCCCTGAGCCATTTGGTTCCTCTGATCCTTCCTCTCCCTCCCCGTCAGGAGTCCCTGAACTCCACCTAATGTGGGGCTTTGGGACTCTTCATCTGCTCCCATTAATTGCTGAATGAAGTCTCTCTCTCTCTCTCTCTCTCTCTCTCTCTCTCTCTCTCTCTCTCTCTCTCTCTCCCCTCTCTCTCTCTCTCTGGTCTCTGATGACAATTCTGCTAGTCTCTTGTCTCAGAACACAGTAGAAAGGACAAACATTAGGTCAAAAGCTTTGTGGCTGTGTTGGTGTCCCAATCCCTCCCCTTCAGCCCTCACCTGGTTACAGAAGGTGGCAGGCCCAGTCCCTAGGACTCTTTGTTAAGATTATTCTCATAGGTTCTATTGCACTAAGTTTCTACCTTGCCCTTGAAATGTTCCCTAATTCCAATTGTTTTTCCAAGTATTTTCTGCCTTCCCCGATCTGACCCCTCCTATTCCAAACCCCACCTATCCCCAGTCCACTCTTAGAATCTATTCTATTTACCAATTACATGGAGAATCTTGCATCCCCTCTTAAGCCCTCCTTATTATTTAGCCTCTCTGGGGCTATGAATGGTACTATGTCCATATTTTACTTTACAGCTAATATTGACTTATAAGTGACTGAGTACATACCATGTTTGGTTTTCTGTGTCTGGGTTACCTCACTGAAGTTTTTTTTTTTTTTCTGGTTCCATCCATTTGCCTGCAAATTTCATGATGCCATTGTTTTTTGCAGTGGAATGATACTTCATTGTGTATTTGTCCCACGTTTTCTTTATCCATTCTTTCATTGAGGGTCATCTAGGTTGTTTCCAGTTTCTGGCTACTCTGAGTAAAACTGCTATGAACACAGTTAACTACGTGTCGTTGTGATAGGATGGCACATCCTTTGGATATATGCCCGGGAATGATATAGCTAGATCTTGAGGTAGATCGATTCCCAATTTTCTAAGAAACTGCCATATACATTTACAAAGTGGCTATACAAGTTTGTACTACCAACAGTAATGGGAGCGTGTTTACTTTGCTCCACATATTTTCCAGCATGCGTTGTCACTAATGTTTTTTATTTTAGCCTTTCTGACAGGTGCTAAGATGAAGTCTTCTTTTTTTAGCTACATAATTCTGTAGCCTCCATCTACAATTCTTTATTGATTTATGTGTGGAATTTCATACCATACGCCTCAACCTTTCCACCTCCAAGTCCATCTATACTTGTCCCTTACCCTGCAACATCTCCCCAAAAAGAAACCCCCAAAAATTAGTTAAAAAATAACCAAAAAAAAAACCCACTTCATTCTTCTATCTTTCCCACTTCTACAACACCTCTTCATTGTCCTAGTGGCATTGGGAACTGCGGTGTGTCACGCAGTATACACTTTGTCTAATCGGTCCCATAATTGCTCATTACAATGAGTTGTTGGTCTGGTTCAAGGCCTCTGGTCTATGACACACCATCATTGTCACTAGACCCTCACCTAAACTCCTCTCAGACACCCCTCTGTTGTCCTGAGTCATGGAGATATTGCGGCTGTCATTCTTCAGGGCAATCTCTTCTTGTGCTCCAGCATGTCTTAGATGGCATAGATGTTAGGGTGAGACAATCCAAGTCCCAGGATGTGGGCCTGGGTGGTAGCTGAGTTGGTGGGACCACCCCCATCAGCTGAAGGGTAGAATAAACTCACCTATTCCTATGTCATCAGAGTCAGCTCTGCCAGACCTGTGGTGAAGTGTTGTCATCTCTCCCAGGGCCATTAGAGGGAAGGGTCAACTCAGCACAGATCTTGGATATCAACACGTGTGTTTCCTATGGCCTCCTGTGGTATCATAGAGCATGACTATCAGCATAGACACCATCTGCAGCAGGACCACAGACCCAGAAATGGCCCTTGGCAGCAGCAGTCTAAATGTCACCATGGCCCTGGTAGAAGCTCAGATCACCCAGATCAGTACGGTTTCGGTGGCAGGATGGGCATTGTACATCAGCATGGCTTCAGGTGGCTGATGAGACCACAGTGGTAACAGGAGCAATGAATATCAACTTAGACCATGGCTGCTGTATGGTCAGGGACCCAGACAAGGCCCTCTGCAGCAGCCGGGCCCCAGTTAGCAGGGCAGGCCACTCAAATCACCATGGTGCTGGTTGTGGCATGGCCCTCAGACACCAACATGACTATAGGTTGCAAGCTAAACACTGTGCTTCTCTGTGACCTTTTGTGGAAACAGGATATGGACATCAACAAAAACTCCAGCTGCAGCTGGACCATGGACATGGCCCTATGCTGCAGTCTGGATCTAGATGTCACCATAGCACTGTGTGGCAGCAAAGACCATTCAGTTCTGCATGGCCCTGGCTACAGCATGACCCTCAGATGCCAACATGACCTCAGGTGGTGGCCCAGATATAGGGTATTTACATGTCCTTCAGTGGTAACAGGAGATATGGACAATAACGCTGACTTTGGTTGCAATAGCGTCATGGACCCAGAAAAGGCCCTATGCAACAGCTCAGACCCAGATATCTTCTTGGCTACCCAAGGCAGCATAGACCAATCATGTCAGCATGGCCCCAGTGGCTGCATGACTCTTGGACCCCACTATGGACTCAGGTGACTGACTAGACCCCAGGCATCCACAGGACCTTCAGCAGTTACTGAAATAATGGCCATCAACATAACCTTGCCTGCTATAGCATAAGACCATAGACCAGACATGGCCCTCGGCAGGAGTTCAGGCACAGATATCATTACGGCCCCAGGTAGCAGCACACTCAGATGGGCATTAGCCCAGCAGTGGCACAGCCCTAGGACACTATCATGGCCACAAGTGGCAGCCCAGATGCCGGGCATTCTTGTGGCCTTTGGTGGGTCATGAATGTCAACACGTACCACAGCTGTGGTGGGACCATGGACCCAGACATGACTCTTGGCAGTAGCCTGACCTAGTCATCACCCTGGCCCTGGGAGGCAAGAAAAACATCCTCATTGGCCTGTTCCTCACCACCCTCACCTCTTCAGTTCTTTCTCTTTCCACAAACATGAGCCACCTGCTTCTCTTTCCCATTTCTCTGTCATGTATTTGCTCATCAATGTCACCTATCCACCCAGGACATTGAGGTGCCAGGCAATCACTTGAATGTCTTCAGCCAGCCTGGACAGCCATTAATGTTTATTCCTTTAAGTGGTTCTCAGTCATTTGAGATTCCTCCAAAGCTACGCGGAGAAACCCCATCTCAAAAAACTGAAAACAAAAGGTAACTTTTACTCTTATTTTTAAATTTGTGATTGAAATTATTGCACCATGCTTGCAAAGTAAATGCTCTGCCACTAAGCGAGAAGCCTTTTAATTTTTTTTTTTTTTATTTCAATTCTGAGACAGAATCTTACTAAGTCATCCATGTTGGTCTTGATATCACTCTATAACCTGGATGGGTCTTCAGCTTATGATCCTCCTGATGGGACATTCTGAGTAGTTGGGATTACACTGTCAAGTCTGGCCACATCACTATCCTTAACTTCTCCTATAACTGCCAAGACTTTTTTCCTTTTCTTTTTGTCCTTTGAGACAGGGTCTCCTTATTTAGCCCTGAATATCCCGGGTTATATAGATCTGGCTAATCTTGAAATCACAGAGATCTATCAGCCTCTGGTTCCAGAGTGTTTGGATTAAAGGTGTATGCAACCACACCTGCCCCATAATTAATTTTTATGTTCATTTTCAAGTGTGTATCAATAACTGTTAGTTTTCATTGTGACATTTAAATTTTTGGTGTCTGTCCCATGATTGAGTCAAACTCTCTTAGCGGATCTTGTCTGATAGCATATTATATTCTTTTTCAAGTAGCAGATGACTCCAATGTTGGAGTTCAGGTTTTTCTTTTACTTTACTATTTTGATGTCTACAAATAGTAAAGATGGTAAGTTTTACATATCAGTGGCACCCTATTCTTTCAGTCATAGAGTATGCCATCTGCCTTATGAGTTACAAAGAAGTATGATTGCTTGCTTCACTAAATTGACTAAAAGACCCATTCCCTCTTAATTTATTATCCTGTTTTATTTAGTTATGTTAGACAAATAATTAGTAATAACTGACTATAAATGCTTATACAAATAATGATATTAATATAAAACATGAGCTGATAAAATGTTTTGTATCTCTAATAATAATATAACTTAAATAATATTGGAAATGCAAATTTAAAAAAAGAGCCAAGCTAACACCGAACAAATTATGAATCCCATCATCTTTGAGGAAAATGAAAGAAAGCTTATTTCCTAAATGTGCAATTATTGTTGAATTAGCTCAGTTCCTGAGCCTTAAATGAACACAATCAGGAGTTTGTGCACAGCTCAGCCAAGTCTTGTACTCCGAGTATCACCAGTCTGTCATCATGATCTTCAGACTATGATTTCACCCAAAGGCTCAACTCACACGAAATCTACATCTAATCCCATCATCTTTGAGGAAAATGAAAGAAAACTTATTTCCTAAATGTGCAATTATTGTTGAATTAGCTCAGTTCCTGAGCCTTAAATGAACACAATCAGGAGTTTGTGCACAGCTCAGCCAAGTCTTGTACTCCGAGTATCACCAGTCTGTCATCATGATCTTCAGACTATGATTTCACCCAAAGGCTCAACTCACACGAAATCCATATCTAAGTCCTTTAAGATTCTTAGTTCAACTCAGCTTTCTCGCAGCTGTCTCTCTGATGATCCTGGCTCATTGCTGTCTGTTTTCTGAGAAGTACCTACCAGTCTCTGAAAACTGCAAAATTGCCTTCGGTTAGATTCATATGCAAAAACATGGATCATTTTTATTTCACCGATGATGCTTGTCTGGAATACCCTACTGCATCAGTTCTGTATAGTTATTATGTTTTTGAGCTAATCGATATCCTTACCTAAAGTAGTAGGCTTTGCTTCTATGTTGCATGCTTATGCTTTATAAAACTTATTCAAGAGCGATAAACATTTTTGTTTCAAGTATGTAAATTAAAATTATTAAAAACTACACTTGTATAATATTCTGCTTGTTAAACAAGTTAATTATTTAATTATAAACTATGTTAAAATTCTAGGAAATAATTGTTTGGGGCATTTATAAAAACAAATCTGCATTATAACTGCAGATTTACATAGTAAACACTGATTGATACAAACGTTTTCTATTAGCATACCTCATATACTCTAGAATGTGCTCTTTTTATTTATATCCTGAGGCATTGTTTTACCATTTTTGTCTTTTTATTGACTCAAGGTTGTTCAAGAAACTGTATAAACCTGGTGATTATAACTCAATAGTAGAGGGTTTGCTTAACATATATGAGGGAGATATTGGGTAGAAGCCATATCATTCTAAGAAACAAAATAAAACAAAACAAAAGATACAGTGTTCACTCCCCACATACATGTGAATCTTTCCATCTTTCTCACAATTACTGATCTTAGAATTTATTTTTGAGAAGGAGCAAAAACTTATTTCATATTATTTCAATATTTTTTAAGTTCTAGAAGCTTATTTTTAAATATAAAATTTGATTTATCTTTGGTATTATTTTGCTTTTGTCTAAGAATTAATATTATTACTATATCATGAGCTTTACATGTGTATAAACCATTTGTTACATAAATTTATTCAAATATGTTGACTTTGTGACTAAATATTTAGACAGTCACTGAAAATCATCTTTGGAAGCCTTACACTACTGTAGGATTGCTAGCTTTATCTAGTTCAGATCTGTATATGCTTGTTTCACATATCGATATGATCGGCATTTATGTGTCTGATGAACACATTATGTTTATGTGATCACCTTGTTTGAGTCTAACAATTAAATTAAATTAATTAAATATAATTAGTTAAAGCCTGCCTATACTACTTGATATAAATGTCCCTCTCTTTTTTTATTGATTTTTTTTGAGCTCTACATTTTTCTCTGCTCCCATCTTTGCTTTTCCCCTTCCCCTTCAGTTCTCCCCCAAGGTCCCCATGCTCGCAATTTACTCAGGGGATCTGGTCTTTTTCTACTTCCCATGTAGATGAGATCTATGTAACTCTCTTTTAGTGTCCTCACTGTTATCTAAGTTCTCTGGGATTGTGGTTTGTAGGCTATTTTTCTTTGCTTTATGTTTAAAAAACCACCTATGAGTGAGTACATGTGGTAACTGTCTTTCTGTGTCTGGGTTACCTCACTCAAAATAATGTTTCCTAGCTCCATCCATTCGAAGAAAGACATTTGTGGCACAAGTACAGCAGGTGAAAAATTGCCTTATGTTGCCATAAACAAGAAGTTGTAGGAGTCTAGACGATAAGTATGCAGTAAACCAAACTAACATATTCAGATAAGGTATGGCTCTACACAAACCATTATACTAGACATGGAGTCTTCAGGAATTCAGAATTTTAAGATATTAATTGTCTTCTATATAAGTTAATTGCTATGCATTATTTGAATGGCAGCCCTAAAAAACAAATATAAAAATAGAACTCTTGAAAACAACTTTAATATTGTTAAAAAATTGTGTGTAGGTGTTTTATCTTCATGCACTTGTATGCTTGGTGCTCACAGAGGTGAGAAGAGAGTGTTGGACTCCCTTAAACTGGAGTTGCAGTTGGTTGTGAGATACTACATACAAGCTGGAAATTAAACCAAATCCTCTGGAAGAGCAACCAATGCTCTGAACATTTCTACAGTACCTCAGATTTTATCTTTTAAGAACTAGTTCTATAACAGTCTATAATCTCCATATTTCAGAGGCTGAGATATAAAAGATTGATATTCCAGGCTACCATGTGCTAAGTAATGAGCCCCAGTCAAAAAAAATAGTCTTACTAAGATGAAAAGACATTGGAAAAACTATGGGAGGCAAAAACATGCAGATATCATAACTTCTCATGTATTTGTAACCTGATGCGATAAAATGACTGATGGACAGCCAAACTACTTTGAAATACATAATGGCATGCTGACACAATTAAGCAATGGCATCGATAGTATGTAAAAACTTGTAGAAGCAAGGTTTTCTTCAGAATTTTGCCAATGTCCTGTTGTCCTAGAAATGTTCTAGGCATGATCCAGATGTGAATGGAGTGGATATTTCAATAGATTAGCTAAATATTTTAGCACTTGTATTTGTATCAGTTCCCTTTTATCCTTTTTCATCTCTAAAGAACTCCAGTTACACTTCCCAAGCATGCTGACCTGTATATTCCTATTATCTTTTTTGGATACATATGCTTTAACCCTAACTCAGTTCAATGAAACATAGTTTCCTTTGTAAACTGGACTTTTGAATTTTAATTTTCAAATATTTTCCATACTTAAAAGAGTATCAATACTTAAAAATTTTATTTTAATGTCATTTATGATTTCTAGCTCATAATCTGAAAGTAAGCTTTCAAGAATAACAAACTTTTCTTGTGACTTCCAACAACCACAGGCTTAATGTAATTATTCCAAGGCAGAATAGTGAAATGGTCAGATAGTCACCTTACATGTGAAACTTATTCTGACATTATTATTTTATTCATTTTCTTATTCCCTAATTTGCTTCTCCCTTTCCTGGTGACCAACGTTCTATATAATATATAGAAAATATTCACATGATGATATGCCTCTGTGTTACCCAGTATCCTTACAAAGGAAGACACAGATGTTGGCAGAGGCCCAGAATCAAGAGATAGGATTTCAAATAAAGTTGGGCTTTCTTCTGGAATTCAGTATATTTTCAGTGTGTAATAATATGGTTCTATTTTAAGGAAATAGCTGGACACCATTGCAACAATATGAACAATTGTAGAGAAACAAAATAATTATTCTGAATGAAGGAAGCATAAACATCCAAGGAAGGAAATTAAATTCATCCTTATGGAATAGTTGCTGTAGCTATTGAATAGGGCTAATAAAATCAGATTTCTTCATACTGAGAAATTTGGTAACGAACAGTTGATAGAAACTGTACAGAACCAGAGTGGGAAAGGAAATACAGTCACTTGACTGGTCCTGTAGTATTCAGAGAAATTTGTTTCTAGGCAGGCATTCAAGAACTTAAATGAGAGACAATTGAAGGACAGAATTTAAACTTATCTTTGTTATGTGATGAATACCTTACATATCACCTTAGAACCTTCATCTGGCGATGGATCGAGATAGAAACAGAGACTCAATTTGGAGCAACGGTCTGAGCTCTTAAGGTCCAAATGAGGAGCAGAAGGAGGGAGAACATGAGCAAGGAAGTCAGGACCACGAGGGGTGCACCCACCCACTGTGACATTGGAACTGATTTATTGGGAGCCCACCAAGGCCAGCGGGACTGGGACTGAATAAGCATGGGTTGAAACTGGACTCTCTGAACATGGCGGACAATGAAAGCTGATGAGAAGCCAAGGACAATGGCACTAGGTTTCGATCCTAATACATGAACTGGCTTTGTGGGAGCTTAGCCTGTTTGGACGATCACCTTCCTGGACCTAGATAGAAGTGGGAGGACCTTGGTCTTCCCGCAGGGCAGGGAATTTGTACTGCTCTTCAGTATCGAGAGGGACGGGGAATGGAGTGGGGGGAGGAGAACAGGAGTGGGGATAGGGAAAGGGGAGTGGGGGAGGGGCAATATTTGGGAGGAGGGGGAGGGAAATGGGAAACGGGGACAGGTGGAAATTTTAATTAAAAAAGAATATAAATAATTTAAAAAATGTTAGCCCATGTAGGTGTTGTTATAAACAATCTTGAATAAGGCTTCAACTACTAAGATCATAGGATCCAATAATTTATCTTTTGGTAAGTCATTCAACAGTTAAGTTGCATGGAAAGAAGCAACTATATTTATGTGTATCTGAATGTACATATATGCACACACACATATATGGCAAGGAATCATTTTCTATTGCATGTATATAGATTACATTACAAACACAAATGTGATTTCTGGATAATAGTTTTATTTGAACAATGCTGATAAATTATTTTTATTTTGATGTTGTTGGTCATAATTTGAAACACACTAGATAGGGTTACAAGTTAGAATGAGAAGACCAGATGTTATTAGTGTAGAGACTAAATAAATGTGATGAGACTATAGAAAATAAAGGAGAATTCATCAAATATAATGTATGACCTTTTATCTAAGAGTATATGTACTATGATATCAGTTTATATAAAATTATCAAAATATTTTTTGTTTCTTTTTTTATTGATTTTTATTGAGCTCTACATTTTTCTCTGCTCCCCTCCCTGTCTCTCCCCTCCCCTTTACCCTCTCCCAAGGTCCCCATGCTCCTATGAGATCTTATCTTTTTCTACTTCCCATGTAGATTATCAAAATATTATATTATCTCAGGTGCTCCTGTCTCTTGACTCAATTTAAAAAAATAATGTAACAGGTGAAGAGACAATCTGACTGAAACAGTTTCATCATGAACTTTGCTACTACTTGGTTATGAAAATTAATATTTTTATGTTTATTCATAGACATACTAAATGATTCTTCAATCAACAATATCTTTTTTCAGCTTTAGAGTTTTTAGCTGAATATTTATTTATTTTTTTAAAAACAATCTTTTCTCATTTAACATACCATTCCCAATTTTCTCATTTAATAAACCATTATCCCCTTCTTCTGTTCCCCCATCACCACCCTCTACCCACCTCACCCCCATCCACTACTCAGAGAAGAAAAGCTTCCCATAGGGAGTCAACAAATTATGACATATCAGAATACAGGGCTTCCTTGTCCCAATTTTGTCTTTCTTCTATTTGAATACCCTTTTAAGAAAGTAGACTATGAATTCCTCCCAACAGTGTTGTTGGCATGTTGCATCAGGAGGAAGCTTTGCTCTAGATTGAATTGAGGATTTTGGTTGAAGTTGGTTTAATGTGGGGCAGTCTTAACTGGACAATAGTGATGACAGACACAATGACAGAAACTTGAAGCTTAAGAAAACAGTTGGATCCTTTGTAGATTTGAAGGACTATTTTCAGTTAGGAAAAAACATTGTTGTTATCTTTTAATATATGAGTTAGATACCCAATACATGGGTTAATTGGCCGAGCAATGCTCTAATTAATATAGTTTCTTTGTAATTATTTCAGGTCTGGGTGACCAAGAAACGAACGAGTACCTTTCGCCTACAAATTGGTGCCCACTGTCTGGGGTATAGATACACAAAAGACCTCCAAAAAAAAAAAAAAAAGCCTTTAAAAAAGAAGACTTCTAAACCCACAAAAACAGGAGTCAAGCACATATTTATGGTAACCACATTTTATTTTCCATATTTGCTCTGTTTTCTGGAAGCCTTCCTGACTCAACGGTAGCAGCAAAAACTGCAAAGCTCCTTTAAAAAGGCTTCCTGGTTCGTACTAGTAGCGCAAACAGCTCTGACTCTTTCAGGAGACCAAGCATTTGAATAGGGTTTGTGAACAGAGCGACACACTTACTTAATGGCAACACAGTCCCATTGTGTGCCAGGAAATGGGGCTGTGAGTGTGGCTTGCAGAGCTGGCACTGAACAGACCTCTGCCATGTTGGACTGGGCAGAGCCAAAAGGCAAAGTAGCCTTAGTCCTAGCCACACCGCTTAGCATTTATGAAGCACTCCTTAACAGAGAAAGGATTATAGATATGCAGCAGGATGGATTCAGACATAAAAGACCCCTAAATGAGACACATGTGTTCAAAAAAATGAATGTAGCCTTGGGAGAGAGGGGAAAAGAATATAGACAGTTTAAAAAAGTAAATGGTTTTAAAAAATAAAACAAAGCCTTTAAAAAGACAGAGTACAGATAGAGATTAAAGGAATAAAGAAAACTCACTGACTTGCAGTTATGCCCAATAAGTTTGCTACTTTGAGCGATCTATTTCCTAGCTTGAGAATTTGAATTGATGAATTTACTGTGGAACCATACAATTCTGAATGGTTCTTAGCCCTCTACTTCAACATTTGGTTGGAATTTATGTGTATATTTGTGCATTTGTGCCTCGAGCCTGCAGAGCACAGAAGAGACCATTGCGTTCCCTGGAAATGGAGTTACAGTCAGTTGCAAGCTATTATGTGATTGCTGGGAACTGAAACTAAATCCTCTGCAAAAGCCCTAGGTTTTGTCATATTTTAATCTAAAGTAGTATTTTGACATTTCAACCAATAAATGTGTGTTATTTTTTATTTAAATATTTTATACCTATGAAAACAAGACCCCCAAATTTTTAGACAAACTTCTTTTAATTAAGCTATAGCTTTCCCATTGTGATTATTATTTTACCAAATAATTTTAGTATGAGTACCTTTGTTAAAGCTACAATATATAATACCCTGATTATTGTTTAAATGTTTAATATTGAAATTAAAACTATTAAATAAAATATAAATAAATGACAAATTTTTAATAAACTTCATTATATTACCTATGTCAGTTGAACATATAAGCAGACATTTTATTTTCTCTTATCTACCCAAATTTATGGGAAACAGTGAAAGCAATGTTCAGAGGAAAGTTCATAGCACTAAATGCCTACGAATAGAAGCTGGAAAAACCCCACACTAGCGAGTTAATAGAACACCTGAAAACTCTAGAACAAAAAGAAGTAAACTCACCCAGAAGGACAAGATGGCAGGAAATAATGAAATTGAGATCTGAAATCAACAAAATAGAAACAAAGAAAACAATTCAAAGGATCAGCGCAACAAAGAGCTGGTTCTTTGAGAAAATTAACAAAATAGACAAACCTTTATCCAAACTAACCAAAATGCCGAAAGAGAATATCCAAATTAACAAAATCAGATATTAAAAGGAAACATAACAACAGACATGGAGGAAATCCAGAGAATCATCAGGTCATATTTCAAAAACCTGTACCCCACACAATTGGAAAACTTAAAGGAAATGGACAACTTTCTAGATAAATATCACTTATCCAATTTAAAACAAGACCAGATAAGCAAATTAAATAGACCTAAAACTGCTAAAGAAATAGAAACAGTCTTCAAAAGTCTCCCAACCAAAAAAAGTTCAGGGCCAGATGGCTTCAGCACAAAATTCTACAGCATTTTCTAAGAATAACTAACAACAATACTCCTCAATTGTTTCATACAATAGAAATGGAAGGAACATTGCCAAACATTTTATACAGCTACAGTTAACCTAATATCCAAACCACACAAATACATTGCTAAGAAGGAGAACTACAGACCAATCTTCCTCATGAAAATTGATACAAAAATACTCAATAAAATACTGGCAAAGCCAATTCAAAAACACATCAGAAAAATCATCATCCATGATCAAATCGGTTTCATCCCAGAGATGCAGGCATGGTTCAACATCCGAAAATCTGTCAATGTAATCCACCATATAAACAAATTAGAAAAAAAAAACACATAATCTTCTCATGAGTCCATATTAACTGATCAAGTTACAGTGACTTTTCAAAGATTCTATAGTATTTCTTACCTTTAAATTATGGTATATTTTCATTTTAAGTCATTTGGAAAAAGCAATTGTGTGTATTTGAACATCTGCATACCCTTTTCTGATTAGCCTCCCTGAAACAATAGTCTAGTAACTATTCAAACAGAATTTATATTATTATTTGTAATACTGGTATGACTTAAATCCTATGAAAGGATTTGCATAGGATTTATGCAACCAATGTACAATTTTATGTAACAGAATTTAGCATAGTGAGTTTTGATATTTCTAGGCCCCTCATACTTGTAGAGACCAATATTAATGTTATTGCTTTCTTCACTTCAAAGTCGAGAGTTCACTAGCTATAAACAGAGACCTCATAGCACATAAAATTTGAAACATCTGATGTTATGCTATGATGATATGGTCATTCATAGAAAAGTTGGCCAATCTTTGTTCTAGAGAAATGGAGTACATTTATTGACAGTTCAGAAGGAATACTCAAAGTTAAGATCATTTGCTTGATCTGGGAATGTATTTTTTTCTAGGCACTACATTCATAAATGAAGTTTAAGGGAGGTGAGTTAAATAAGGGTTATTATATTACCAGGTCAGTGAAAGGAAGATAACTCTTCTAAGTTAACTGAAGATCAGCAGTAGTGTAACTGTAACAAGATGAAGATGATAGGGCATGATCTTGAATCAACAGTTATTTGGTTTCAGTACAGTAACTTGCCTCAAAAGATGGGTGGAAGTTAGAAAGAGTTTAAACATGGTTTGTAGTGGTTGGAAATTATTAGTTTTAAGTATTTGAGTAGTTAGGCGGTGGTAGGGCCAAAACTACTGGAAAAGAAAACAAGTTGTACCTTCTGCATTCTATGCATCAGGGTCATATTAATATTAGGAACTTTTACTTGGCTCAGCAAACACCTCTTTTCTTTAACTTTAAACATGAATCTTATATTTAAAAAAAAAACAGACAGATCGTATTCAGGGATGGTTGAAAGCATCCTGGTGATTCACAGGTATTAGATAAAGAACAGCACAAATCTAAGAGGAAAACAAATCTTAAAACCAATCATCACCTTTTATAAGTAACACAATATGTGAAAAATATGTTTTTAGAATCTGGTTTGTCTGCTTTAAACTCTAGCTAGCAGGGAAAGCAAAGCTATTTTTAAGTTGCAGAGGCCATTCAGGAAAATTACTGCCTTGTTACGCTTCCTTCGTATGCCCAGAACACGTAGTTCTCACTTCAAAATGTTATTGTATTTGATTTCAAAGGCTTGATATCATCTTACTAAAAATAAAACTTTAAGGAAGATGATAGATTTTGAAATTATTTTAGGCACTCTGTCTATAAAAAAGAATATGTAGATTATAATTGCCATGGCAAATAAGTCTGAGATGGGTTTGCTGGGTCACTAAAGAGTGGACACCAATGGGGAAATAGGAAGTGAAATAGAGGCCTTTTACTGATATAATCTTGTGGGTGGTTCTAGCTTCTCTATGAGTCCTTGAATAACGATGATACTTTTTAACATTCATTGTTTCTGGAAATCATTTTCTTTTATATATGAAGAGCTAAGCTTATATCTTCTTGCCAAAATCATATACATATGCAAAACAAGTGCACATATAATTCTGTAATTTATGTAAGAATGAGTAGATGTGAGACTTTAAAATTTTTAAAAGACCTAAGTGGAAATAATGAATTTTTATTTAATAGAAAGCACAAAATACTACATTTGCATTTTCAGTAGGTCATTTGGCTGAGCCTACAGATTTGCCAACAAAATCAGTTAATATAATTATTTTCTAAAGTAACTTATATAATTTTTTTCTAATAAAAAAGCACCAGACTCATTTGCACATAATAAAATACAGGGAAAAAAACGAGGCTATAAAAAAGAAAATGACAGACAAAAAAAATCTAGGTGGGGTGACACATTATTATAATCCCAGGACTACAGAGCCAGGCAGCAGTACCCTGAATTCAGAGTCAGCTGGAATACAAAGTAATAGACTTGTCTGGGCTATGCAGACTGCGTCTGTATTAAACTACAGAAAAGAAAAATGAACTCCCACCAAATGAACAAAGTTCATATAGTCAGCATCCTAAGTGAATATCACAGAAATTTCTGTCCTACATTGTGGTACATTCTCTCACTTAGGTTTTTAAATTCCTTCATTTTAATTTCATTTTATTCTCTCTAACATTTCCACACATTGTCGAGATTTCACAGGCTGTCAATACACATACCAAGGTGTCCTTTCTGTTTCAATGTTTAATTAGCTCATTTAGAAATTCTTTTTAGATTTAAAAAATAGCAGAAAATTATTGAACAATGATAAAAAGCCCTAAAGTTCTTTTCATGCTAAGAAACTTTAACATCTCGATTATATGTGCTACTAGCAATTGTTTATATTTGACTTGGTAGAATTTTACTCAGATTTTCTTACAAAGCCTTAAAATGATCTGTTGTCTGAACACATTTTAAGATATGTTAACGTGTTTCTTTATGACATTGTATGAAAATTCAAATTTCATTAAAGTAATTACATTTTAAGCTATGCATTTTCTTAAAATAAATGTACTTTAAACTTCTTTAGGTAAATTTGGTTAAGATAAAAATAAAGGCAAATTTATTTGATTTTTCTGTAAATCTTTTTCTATCTCTTAATATTAATAAACATAAATATAACTTAAAGTTGACGAGTACATATTTTATTATTGTAACTACTAATTTTTAATTATTAACATTAACTATATATGTATATACTTCAAAGATAGGCTTCATAGTTTTTATAAAGTTAAAAAATAAAGAATGCTTCATTTAAAAAATATTACAAATAACAGATTAAAAAAAAGTGGCCATGAGTTTGAAGCAGAATGGGGAAAGGTTTATGGAAATGTTTGGAATGAGAAAAGGGAAGTTAGAAATGTTCTAATTAAATTATAAACTCAAACAAACCTTAACATATACTGCAATTGCAATTGGTTTTTCACAAGTGTGGTCCAGAAACCCCTCATTTTGTGAGGTTTTATGTCAGTTACTCATGTCTAATCATGGCCAAAAATAATTGCAAAAAGTTTCCGAAATTCATGAATTTTTAACTGCTGTTATGAGTACTGTGATGATCTGCATTCCACTCTGAATCACTCATTTGTCCTGTGTAATCACTGTGTACACACAACCCATTTGTCCAGTGTATCCACAGTGCACACACTACCCATTTTTCCAGTGTAACTACTGTGAACACACTACCCATTTGTCCAGTGTTACCACAGTGCACATACTACCCATTTGTCCAATGTATCCACAGTGTATATACTATCCATTTATCCAGTGTATTCACAGTGTACACACTACCCATTTGTCCGATGTAACCACAGTGCACACACTACCCATTTGTCCAGTGTAACCAGAGTGTATTTACTACCCATTTGTCCAGTGTATCCACAGTGTACACACTACCCATTTGTCCTGTGTATCCACAGTGCACACACTACCCATTTTTCTGGTGTAACCACAGTGTACTTACTACCCATTTGTCCAGTGTATCCACAGTGCACACACTACCCATTTGTCCTGTGTATCCACAGTGCACACACTACCCATTTGTCCAGTGTATCCACAGTGCACACACTACCCATTTGTCCAGTGTAACCACAGTGCACACACTACCCATTTGTCCTGTGTATCCACAGTGTATATACTACCCATTTATATACATACACACACACACACACACATATATATATATATACGTATATATATACTTACACACACATACATATACCAGTGAATCCACAGTATATGTGCTTCAACAGTATGGCAATTGCTAGAGAAGGGAGAGGGAACCAGAGCCAGAGATAAGAGGCAAAATACAGAGATTATATTTTCTTAATTATTATATTGCTATAGCTGTCCTTTCCATTGTTATTTTACTAATTTTTCATTTATATGACATGTATCCCATATCATAGGTATGCATATGCAAAGGTGAAACATAATGTATATAAGGTTCAATATTCTACAATTTCAAATATTCCTGTGGAATCTTATAACCGATTTCCCAGGAGTAAATTGGAAAGACTGTATCAATGTGAAGTTTTGTTCACATTGATAAATTAAAACAAGTTATCTTATTGTTATACTAAAATCAATAAACTCTGAAAGATATAAAAGCATAAGTATCATTTAATAGGATTATGGAGGAATGACTTTTCTATTACCTTAAAAATGATTTCTACTTGTATAGATATACTTTGAAATATTGCACATGCTTTTCATGGAAGTTCTTGACAGTTTCATCTTGCAATATACAGCAATGCAAGAGCAAAGAATGCAATTTTCCACATCTTATAAAATTAATTGGTAACTCTGATATAATTTCTATGTGACTTTGGCCATAAGGAGAAAAATAATTTACATCTAAACCAAAAATTCTAGAAAATGCAGTTTTTCTATTTCATTGCTCTCACCTTGATAGTTGAAAGGGAATTAAGAAACTATTTTTTTTTTTTTTGCATTTGACTTACATTCATCATTCTTTTTGTTTGTCTCTAAGTCTGTGAAACCCTAGGGAAAGCACAAAGAATAGAAATCAGGCAAGAAAACAAACATGAAAATAGGCAAACAGCATTTTTCCACACAAAATAGCTACAAAGATCTTATTTGTTGACCGTTTGTCAGTCTTACCTCAGTGCATGACATTCACACACAAAACTTTTATTGTGTTGAAGATTCAGATTCCCCTCAACTGAAATAAGACTCTTCCTGAGATAGCAGCTTCTGCATTTGAAAGGACTGCACACACAAGATGAGGAGGAATCAAGACAAACAAAAAAACACCACAGAAACAAAAAATAAGTACACAAAGTACACAAGAGTATTTATTACATTTTGCAAGCACTTTGTTCTACATTTCAAAATTGCCACCATCCAGCTGTCGGCACATATATGTACAAAACAGATCACTCGTAATGCCTGCTACAAAGCACTCCGTGAAAATACAAACCCTAAAACCAGAAATGAGAGCCAAAAGGTCAACATCGTTACATAAATTTAGGAGACAGTTTTAAAAATCATCACAAACTGTAGACACAGAACTGAAACACTATATAATATAGAATTTAAAGAAGCCCATTAATACTTTTGCTGAATATCTTTAATACTGCACATATCAGAAAAATTGTTGAACCAGTAAGATAATCTAAGTGTTAAAAAGCAAAATACCCCCAAATTAATATTATAGAATGCATAATCATGCCACAGATAACGCTAGTAATACCCCCTACTTACTACAAGAACTTGTAAAATTACTGATGATGCATGACTAGTAGTTGTACAAAGATTGTTTCACTCAATAAATTTTATTGGGAATGCACTTACACTGAGGGAGGATTTCACAATGGTCAAATCAGTGCACAACACTACCTAGGTTTATACACTGACAAAATGTCTTGTCAGGCTACATCATTATTTTAAATGACACGTTACAGCATTCTTGTAGCATTAGAAAGAATCAGAAGAGAGTCAAGGTTAAAATAAACACCGAATTTGGTCCAGTAACACTGATTGTTTTTCTTTTCAAATTTACTTGATATAGGTACTTCTTATAAATGAATATGAATGAACATTCGGTTAAAATGACTTACTTGAAATAAAGACACAAATATATCACTACACTCCCAAACAATACATTCTATAGTGGCCTCTGACCACCCTTTAGAAAACACTACAGGTAAACCAACATAGATTAGAAAGCTGCAAGCAAAGCTATTATATTAATGGAAGTCTTTTCAAATATATCATACACATTTTAAGAAATAGCTTACAGAGGTGCAATCCATTAAAAGTTTTAAGTGGGTAAAACAAGTCTTCAGGGGGATAGTGTGCTTATGTTTAATATATCACCTTCATAAAGGTAATTAATTTTCCACATTAGCATATTAAAAGATCCAATCCAGCCACTGCATAAATCACAAAAAAAAGAGATCATTCTCCAACAGTCCACAGGAGTTATTTCCATGATAATTGTTTCTACACTAAACTTTAAAAGGTAAGCCTGGTGTCACAACCTTAGAAAGGCAACTGGCCATGCATTAGCATCACTGTTTCTACATGCTCACAACATAAACATGTGTAATCAGAGAAATACCTTTTAAGTACATCAAGGAAAAAAAAATACAATGTTAACAAAGATAAGAAGCACTTTTTTTTAAAACCTACTCTTATAAATTTAGAAATTGCACCTTAGATTGATGAAAACCTTAACCAGGGCCTATAGCCATGTGGCCACTGATCTCCAGACTAGATTTCCCTATTTCAAGAAGAGTCATCGTGATGCCATCTCTGTCTCTTGTTTATAATGTACAATGGTCCCTTTGAAGGTTACCTGTAGCTAAACTAGTTCCCGAAATCAAAACTAAAAAGTATAAAAAGTTATCTTCTTTTCAAAACATAAGAAACAATGCAAAAAGAGTTATGTGTGATATGTGGGAGGTGATTAAAAATCAAATATTTGCATTTGACAATGTTAATGTCATTGATCTTACAGAACTACTAAATCAGTTTGAGAAATTAAAAAAAAGGCTGAATAGGAGCTTGTAGAAGAGATTTGGTTATTCCAATTTAACAAATTAGGAGACGCAAATGCTAAACAGCAAAGAGTTCTGCTCTGGTGATTCTTTGGTCACCTTACATCTCTTTGATGAGAAGCACTAAGATTTTGCTTTTCACAGGTTGGATGGTTGGATGGCCCTTAATTAAACACCAATGCATTCGAATGGTAAGGAACAGAGAAACTTATTTATGTGTATGCATTGAGCCGCTCTTTGGAGCGAGTGGAATGAATGTCATGAAGCTCTTGCTCCTCCTTCGACTTGATGTCTTCATACTTCTGCATCCGGCAGGCATCTTTCACATAGGCCCAGTTGGCAGACAGAACCATAAGGTAGTGGACCTGTTGGAGATAATATCATTTACACTGGAAGTCTGTTCACTATCAGTATATTTCTGCTGCGATTAAATAAATAACTAAACTATATATCTATACAGGGAAGTTTCACAATTTAAAAATAAACAACATTTGTGTGATAAGGACACTATGACTAAAATGTATTTTCTCAGCGAAATATCTCTTACTCTTTTTCAATTTTGAAATAATCCAACTCTGATTATAAATGCTCTTTAATATTTCCATGTCTATGCTATCATCATATACCCAAATCCTAAGATTGCATGCTTCATATTCATATATCTGTGAAACATACTAAATAATACATAAGCAGAATTACTCTATTATGCAATTCGTATTTTGAATTCATATTGTGTAAGAAGAATGTTCTCAGAAATTCTAAAACAAATTTGTGTATTTAATTATCAAACTAGTTTTCTTTACATTGATTTTGATTGCTTAAATATGACTTTAGGTACTACAAGATAGTACATATTTTAACTTATGGATCTTCTAAATTAACAAGTCTCCCCAATAAACAGAAAAGTATATATAGGAAGGCATTATGTTAAAAAATGAAGCTCATAAGCTAACCCTGGAGGTATAGGCTATATTCACAGCTACTCAGTGAGCTACAGAGGGAAGATTACAGTTTTAATAAATACCTGGATAAAAGTTCAAAGTCAGCTTGTGAACTTTACTTAGACTTTCCCCTCACCTAGTTTAAGGGTCAAGTACTTGCATAGCATTCACAAGTTTCTAGATTCCAGTCTTTATGTGCAAAATTAAAGGTGTCAACATGAAAATTTTTGGTAGATGAGTTAATAACTAAATTGTACTTTCTTCAGGATTAAAAGTGTAGAAAATGTTTTTATTACACATTTAGAAAACAAAATACTAAGTAACTTATTGCTCAACCACAAATATTATCAAAGAAAAATTGGCTATCAATTTGGGAGGGATGGGTGTTATGATTTGAATGAAAATGACCCCATATGTTCTTATATCTGAATGCCTGGTCTTCAACTAGTACAACTATTTGGGAAGGATAAAGAGGTGTGGACTTGTTTGAGGGGTTGTATCACTAGCAATGAGCTTTGAGGTTTCAAAAGCCCTTACCATTCCTATTTAGTTTTGTCTGTCTCTCTGTCTCTGGCTTTCCCTCTCTCTGTGTGTCTATGAATCAGACGCTAAGCTCTTAGCTACTGCCCCAATGCTTGCTGCTATACTCCTTGCCATTGTAGTCATAGACTCTAACTTTCTGGAAAGGTGAGCCCAACCCCAATTAAATGCCTTCTTTTATAAGTTACCATGGTCATGGTGTTTTGTCATTTCAATAGAAAAGTAACTAAGATAGGGGGCATGGGAGGTGTTTGAAAGAGAGTAACTGGAAGGGAGTAGAGGGAGAAAAGTATAGGGGTAGGTAATGTAATTCTATCTCAATTAAAAATTGATTAAAAATTACAAGACACGAGACCAACTAATATTAGAAAGTAAAAGTATACATATACAGTAAAAACTATCCTAAATACTAAATATTATAGTGTATTAGGTGTTTATATTATAACAAAATATTAATTAATTAATTGTAATGTTAATGATCAACCCAAGTTCTTACACATGCTAGGCAAGTACTCTATCACTGAACTATATCAACAGCTCATGTTCCTAATTTTTGTGACAGGAAAATTTAGGAAAAAAGCATAATTTGTTTTGTCATTTTTAGAATATTCTGTTTTTTGAATTTTTACATTTTGTCAAGCATAAGCTATAAGCCTCTTGAGAAAAGGGACTGTGAATAATATTCCTGTATGCTGTGGTATAGATCTTATGTTATGAAAGCTTAAGAAGCTTAAGAATTGTCAGTGTGTGTGGATCAAAGAAAGCTTCCAAGCCCTCAGATTTATGTGAAATTTTGATAGTGTAATTCACCATAAAATGATAGTAAGTCTGATGAAAGAAGAAAATTCTGTTACTAAACTAACACTTTGATTATATTTAGACACAATCCAGGACCAACCACAAATATTTAAAAATTGCAATATGCTCAATCTAAAAGTTTAACTTGTGGTAGAACGTAGAATGACCCAGGGTTTATGGAGACTATAGGAGAGATATTTTATGTCAAAGGACACAAAAATGACCGGAGAGGAAGAACAGATCTGTTCTCTGGCATGGTGAATATGGTTAATGATTGTGCTTTGTATCCTGGAAAAATCACAGAGTGATAGAAAGTATATTTGTCCTTTTACCGCAAAAAGCAAATGAGGTAATATACATGTTCATTAGCTTTAATTTAGGATTTCCAAAACCATTAATGAAATAATATATATTGAGTTTCTATCAACTTCTAAAAGTAAATAATTTATATGAAACAAAATCAAGGGCTAAATACATAATTTTATGTGTTCAAAACCTTCCTCTTCATTATATGAGAAAATATTATCCATAAATTACTAAACTATTAGTTTTCTGCTTGCATGTAACTTATTAAATTAAACATATATGAGTAAAATAACGAAAAGAAATCCAGGACCATTTAGTTCTGAAGTGAGGGAAGAGTTTTAACCCTGATGCCATGCTGTTGCTACCCTTCCCTGGTTGCAGGTGGTAAGATTATCTCAAGATGACTCTAGCATGTGGTCCTTAGATTGTTACAAAATAATTGAGTAGAGAAACTGCTGATTTTAACATTAATCCTGTAACCCTGCCTTAAAATTATAGATGGTGTCATCAATATTTTAATAGAATATAAATCATCTTAATTTTCTCATCTATTTTGTGGAAAAGATAATAAGTATATGGCAAATACAGAACAAGATTGTATCAAGAATTTTTGCTACAAATATTGAATGGACTTGTGTTCATAAATTATTAAAGTACTTTAAAGGGAGGAAAATTTAAATATATGTTCTTAGTTTCAGAAATAGTAGTAGTAGTTATGTTAATCCTGCCTCCTATGACCTGAACTATTATCAAAGTGAAGAAGTCATAAATACTGTTGACATTATTTTATGGTAGCCCAGAATCTTAGAATAATACTAGCCAGAAAGAATTAACCTTAAAAGAATTTAGCAGGGAGGTGGTGGCACAGGCCTTTAATCCCAGCACTCAGGAGGCAGAGGCAGGTGGATTTCTGTGAGTTTGAGGCCAGCCTGGTCTACAAGATCTAGTTCCAAGATAGGCTCCAAAGCTACAGACAAGCCCTGTCTCAAAAAAATATTTTTACACATTTTTTTACATTCTTTCTATTCAAAATAATATTTATAGGTCTAGTGAGATGGCTCAGTGACTAAAAGAGATTGCTGTCAAATCTGATGACTCAAGTTCAAATCCCGTGATCCCCATGGTAGAAAAAGAGAAAACATTCCCCCAAATTGTCCTCTGACCTTCATACTGACCTCACTGTCCCACCTCCTACCAGCCCCTAAATAAATCAGAACATATATTCAAAAACTCTCCTTCCTTTCAAAAATCAGATTTAATTTTATTAGAGTATGAGTATCTTCTCTACATGCATGTGTACCACAAGGAATGACTGGTGCCTATGGTGGCCATAAAAAGGTGTCAGATCCCCAGCTGTAAGCTACCATGTGGGTGTTAGGAATTGAACTCAGTTCCTCTAAAATAGCAACCAGTGCTCTTAACCACTGACCCACATCCCCAGACTCCTTTTTTACTATACTGATGATAACATCTTATAAGGAAAATGTCTGAGAAGCAAATAGCATTGCAATTCAAGTTGTTAAGTCAATCATTAAGCTGTGAGGGGCTTACCATAGCAATAACTGCTGCTCCAGCTCCAGCAAGTGCCACGATAAACAAGTGGAAGGTCATATTCAGCTGCAAAACAAAACAAAACAAAAACCGAACAGAACAAAACATCACACACACACACACAATAAATATAATAAAAAAAACAAGATGAGTCAGTTACATAGAGAAGAGAGATTGGGACTGGCACTATCATATAAAGATGACTTAGTATATCATTAATAGTTAAGAACTCTTGACAAGTAATGCATTTTATCAACAGAAACTTTCAAATATCCTTTCTCTTTCAAATCACTTAAATCATCATAACTGAACTATTTTACTAATATTCTTTATAAAGATGAGACATTACATTTCATAATGTAAAATCCATTGAAAATGATGGATTTTACAATATGGATTTAATAATATATATTATGATATATCTTTATAATTTTCAACCTCTATTGAAATGAGTTTCTATAACAGCTCAAACATTTAGAATAACTGTATATAATATACAAAATAGTTTTTATACTTGTTGTTTGGTAACCTGTAAAACAGTAACAAGTAAAACAAACTGTGACAGGAAAAAATCAATATATTTAATTAGAATATATTCTTTAAGTAAAAAACTGTATGCTAAAATTTTGACAAAACTTTAAAATACTCACCTCAGTAGATTCACACATCCTCATGAAATTCTCAGAGACAGTACAAATTTTCTTTTCCTCTCCAATTGTCACAATCCCTACAGTATGTAGAAAATTATAGGTTAACATTAAATATGTTTTAAAGATCCTCAAGAGAAAATCTTTTGACTGTAAAAAAATTATTTCTCAGATTTTATTTCGATCATTACTGCACCCAGGCTTATGAATATGAGATATAAAATTAACTCAGCAATTTAAAACACTTTTCATGAGGACTGAAGTAATTCTATCCCCTGGATTGTTCAGATTTGATTGTAGCTAGTTCATTAATGTGAAGCATCATAACTACTTGAGTGATTATGCCCCCAGATTGTACTAAGTCAGGATTAAATTTGTTCAGCTTGATCGAGGCTTCTGTTAATTTATAGACATATTGCTCAGAAGAGAGTCCCTTCTTATGATGTTCCTTCTTCTATTAGCAAGTGGTAAAGTTGGGCCTTGATGTAGATTGTTTCCTAATTTTCAGAGAAATCGACAGACTCATTTTCAAAGAATCTGTACAAGTTTGCATTCCTACCAGCAATGGGGAGTGTTACTCTTACCCCACATCCTCTCCAACATAAACTGTCATCAATGTTTTTGGTCTTGGCTATTCTTACCAGTATAAGATGGAATCTCAGAGTTGTTTTGATTTACATTTCTCTGATGGCTAAGGATGTTGAGCATTTCCTTGTCTTTCAGCCATTTGAGATTCCTCTGTTGAGAGTTCCCTGTTTAGTTCTGTAACCAATTTTTATTTCATTATTTGTTATTTTGTTGTCGAGTTTCTTAAGTTCTTTGTATATTTTGCAGATCAATCCTCTGTGCGATGCAGGATTGGTAAAGATCTTTTCCCATTCTGTAGTTTCTTTGTCAAAAATCAGGTGATCAAAGGGTATGACATAAAAGATTTATGATGTGCATTAAAAAGTACTTTTCTCTCATGTGTATAATTGTTTTTTTCTACATGAATGTCTTTGCACTATGTGTATGCAATGCACACAGAAGTCAGGAAAGACATCATATTTCCTGGAACTAGACTTACAGAAAGTTATTAGTCAATATGTGTATGCAGGAAATTGAACCTTCGTTCACTGGAAGAACAGCTAGTACTCTTAACTACTGACTGATCCTTCTTTCCAGCTTTCTATGAAAATTTTAATTTCTTTTTCAGTTATTTATTTTGCATGTACTAACACATTAAGTGTAAATGAAATTATAAAACATTAAAACATAAACAAATATATAACATTATAAATAATTATCCCATATATGTATGAATAATAATTATTTCTATATGAGGAGTAAGTCTTAAATAAGAAATAATAAGGCCTAGAGCATAGCATGTGGTAGGACATTTGTCTGAAACATGCATAAAGTTTTATGGTTCAGTCTTTAACAAGTCAAAAAAAAAAAAACAAGTCAAGTTTTGTTTCCCTCCTGTTCCTTCTCTTTTTTCTTCTCTAACATCCTGTAATTTCATCATTTTTAATGCTAGCTTTTCTTTTCTTACCTTAGAAGACAAAGCAATATGTTATTCTTGGTGATATTCATACTAGATATTTTTCTCAATTTATATATTTACCATGGATCAATGAAATTAGAACACCAATATCAGATCAAACATGAAAATGACTGCTGAGATTAGGAAAAAGAAACCAGTTTTGACCTGCTAATTCCAGAAAATGCATTTTGACAGAACATTCCAATATGAATGTCTATGTATAATGATAACAATTACCTCTCAGTCTTGAATTCCTATCTATTTAAATTTACAGAATGCTGATGGAGGAGGGTCATCTGTCTATGTGTTACTTACATTGGGTAATAAAGAAACTGCCTTGGCTTTTTGATAGGGCAGGATTTAGATAGGTGGAGTAGACAGAACAGAATGCTGGGAGAAAGAAGCAGGGTCAGGCAGACATGATGAAGCTCTGGCCCAAGATGGACATAGGCTAGAATCTTTCCTGGTAAGCCACCACCTCGTGGTGCAACACAGATTATTAGAAATGGGTTAATCAAGATGTGAGAATTAGCCGATAAGAGGCTAGAACTAATGGTCCAAGCAGTATTTAAAAGAATACAATTTGTGTGTTGTTATTTCGGGTCATAAGCTAGCCGTGCGGGAGTTGGGCAAGACGAAAAGCAGGCCTGCCCACAGCTCCTTACTACAGAAGGCCTTGAAGTGGATTGTTGGATAAATTTATCTCTGAGGTAACAAACATGTTGGTTTCAACGCAATTTACAATATTTTAGAGTTAGCTAATCAAAGTAGTTTTGTACTTTGAGACTCTCTATCTACCTACCAAACTGACGAAGGTCCAAGCACAGGTTTGCTCCCTCCACTAGTGTGGTATTTCGGCAGATGGTCCACAGGTTGAAATACATGTACACAGGCAGTGAGGTGAAAGCAGTGACTCCAAGCCAGGCCAGCATGAAGAGGTATGTCAGCATGATAAACTGCAACAGAGAAAACAGACAAAGTGAAAATCTGTAAGCTACCAACAAACAGTTCTGCTTTTAGGCTTCAAAACAAATAACCCCTGCTTAGAACCTTGGTGCATAAATGCTCAAAAGAATGCTGTTAGGAATTATACTAGAATATGAGAATTTGAGAATTTATCTCATACATTTTACATGAGAATTTAAGAAAACTCAAAAAATTACTTTGTCCAATAAAAAGCACGAAGCAGTTTGAAGAGAACTGTGTCCATATTCCCAAATATTGTTTTTAAATGTTTATTTACATTTAAAGAGGGGTATGCTATAGAGCTTTCCATTGGTATGGTTCTTGCTTTTTGAATACAAATTTAAAGTCAATTATGTTAAATGTATATTTCTGCTCTTGATTAAGGTATTGTGTTCATACAGCTCATTTAAAAATGCAATGAGGACTACTGAGAACTTAAGAACAATGGCAATGGGTTTTTGATCCTACTGCACGTACTGGCTTTGTGGGAGCCTAGGCAGTTTGGATGCTCACCTTACTAGACCGGGATGGAGGTGGATGGTCTTTGGACTTCCCACAGGGCAGGGAACCCTGATTGCTTTTAGGGCTGATGAGGGAGGGGGACTTAATTGGGGAAGGGAAATGGCAGGTAGTGGTGGGGAGGAGGCAGAAATCTTTAATAAATAAATAAATAAAAACAAAAAATGCAATGTATAATTAAAAATAGGGTAATAGATAATTATCTATAATAGCCAAGCTTGTAGTCATGTTAGTTAAATTTGCTAGATGTATAGGGATGTATTACATATGGATACAAATTCTTCACATTCTTCAAATTTTTCAAAGATGATAGAATGTGGCGTTAAAAATGTTTAAAGAACTTAGGACTTTTATAGCAGAAGAAACATAATACCAGAAGAAGAGAGAACCAGAATTTTTCTGTTCTCTTCTGATTCAATACTGTCATAATTGTCAGGAAACAGGCCTACAAGATCAAATGGAGTGACATTTGCTGTCACTACTTCTTGGGCCCTGGAGTTGGTTCTTTTCACACGGTAGTTACTGGCCTTACTCTATAATGTGCTGAAGATCACAATTTCTGCTTCTCTCAGCTCTGATCAAGCCTAGATTCAGAACAGGTGCTACAGGAGTGGGCAGGCAGATCTTTGTGGGCTGCCTACCTGCTGCAAAGCCATTGAAGCTTCTTGTGCCAACCTTCTGGTGTGTTAGGCGTGACTGATGACACAGTTGCTACTATTGTAGAAAAATAGTGCAGCTCATGATTTCAATTTAAAAATAGGTATTCTAGAATCTTTTTAAGACTGAATGACAGGCAGAAAACTATCTACATAGATGTGAATTTTCTCTGTGATTATTCTTACTGTGTGATGAATTTACTATTCTGAATGAAACGTCATAATTGACTTCAACTGTGCTGCCACTGGGACATTCTGTGCCATTAAAAATCAGCTTATAGACCCCGTTCTCTTGCCCTTTCACTTCTGTAACACGAACTCAGAACTTCAAAGATGATCTTGATTTTGGTCAAATAAGTCTACACTGACTCAAAGAAGAAAAATGACTTTCTAAGTCTCCCCAGGACACTATCATGAGTTATCTGAATAATAGAGAATCTCATCATTAACTGAATTTATTATACATTACTTGCAAACTAGAAATTAAATTAAGGTCAGAAACTTGTCTTCTGAAGAATAATTGTCTAAATGTTACCATGAACGGAATATGCATACTTCTTAGATCAGTCTAAAATCTTCATGTATATTACTTCTGAATCTGAAATTTGATATTGCCAATCTAAGGAATTTAGGTGGAAATCTCTTTTTTTACAGCCCTGAAGTCGTATTATTAAAATTACAGCTTTCCTCACAAACGTCTATATCACATGGTAGGAATTGCAATATTTCCCCTAGACAGAAATATATGTCCAC
This sequence comes from Chionomys nivalis, assembly GCF_950005125.1. NCBI lineage: Eukaryota > Metazoa > Chordata > Mammalia > Rodentia > Cricetidae > Chionomys > Chionomys nivalis. The sequence goes on from NC_080105.1 coordinate 24,046,072, forward strand.
AACTCATCATAAATTGGTTATAAGTTGTTTATTATAAAGGCTTGCTGGTAACATGTATGTTTATTTTTCCTGTGAGACTGAAGTAATTAATTATTCTCTATTACTAATCACTATCATGTTATAACTTATTTTGCTGCAATTAAACACATGGTCTTATATGTCATGACAAAATAGAAAGGCCAGTCAAGGATGGGTGCTTCCTTGATTCATTTTGGAAAAACTAATCTGCATAAAACATGACACACCACCTTCAACCATATCACATTTGAGTTTTCACTACTCTCATGCATGCTTTGTATCTAATTAATTCTATGTTATGAATATTGATCTGGTTTACTACTCAACACCCCATCAATAAATATTGAAGACCAACAGTAATGAGTTCATAAAAACAGAAATTTTATGAAGTAGTTGTCCTCAAATATATAGCTTAACAAAAAATATTTAAAAGTATTGACAGAAACTTTCATGCATATATATAGGCATTGCCTATAGATGAGGGGAAGGATTTTCTGTTATTTTGTATGGTAACCCAAGGTTCTTTAAAATAAATAACAATAAATGTTTCCTCATGTACAAAGAAAATTAGTTGCAGTGCATAGAATTTGAGAATTTAAAATTGATATTTCACAACAAATACTATTAATTTAGAAATTTTATTTTGAGGTTGTATGAAGAAAATAACAAGAAAATGTTATTACATTAAAGAATGCTTCAGCTATCTGCAGGTGAGTACAAACATCTGCGTGCTGTGGAAATTAACCCACATTTCATACTGAGTGCAGAGAAATTACATACCCAGGCGCTCACACATCTGCCACAGGTGGTGATTTTGAAGTCCCCATAGAGATCCTTGATGGCCCCAGTTGTAAAGAAACCTTCCACCATCAGTAAAATGCCATAGACAAAGAAAGCAGCCGCAATGCCATAGATCACATACTTAAAGATGTCAATCCTGGAGACAAAAAAAGAACCAAAACACACGATTCATTTCAATGCCTTTTTGTAATTTGATTTCAAAAATTGAACCTCATGTGTTCATAGATCTTTGGAAACGAAAGCAGAAGATATGTATAAAATGAAGCATCCAAAACCTCTGCATGGATTTAGGAGGAGATGTTGGCAGTTCATGCCTATTGGGAGAGGGAAAGTCACTTTTCTTCAGGGACATGATTTCTGAGACGTTAGCTAGGCTCCAGTATATGGTCCCACACCCATGCACACGCAGGCAACATTAAATGGACTCAGTAAATATTAAATTAAAGAACAGAGAATGAGAGTACATGAAATTCAGAAGAAAAAAAGTAGAGAAAATGAAAGACAGAAAGGAAGGATGGACTGAATTGAATCCCAACACTGTATTAAATGAAATATTGGATAATAAAACTAAAGTAAAATAACTTTGGTATTCAAAGTGATAGGTGGCTTACAAAACATTTGTGTTTTATATGTCTAATGTTTACATATAAATTCTGCTCTGCCATTTTTAATATTTATCAACAAGGAATCTGAGTATTTTGTATATGTAGACTTTGTCCTCTTCCTCTACAGTCTCTCTTATTCTTGGATCACATTGATAATTAATTATGTAGATAATTAAGAGTTTGCTCAAAGTAATTTGATAAGTGGGGTAATCATACTAATGAAAAACATATCAAATTAATTTGACCCTCTGACTAGCTCCTTTCAATCAAAATTCTTTTTGTTTCTATGAGACAGACTATGCTATGTATCTAATCTAATCAGTGTTCTGTCATATGTAGCTTTTTTCACTTAACGTGAAACTTTTGCAATTCATTCACATCTTAACACATGTCAGGATTTCTTTTCTAATGGTCAACAGTAGTTCATTACCTATACACTATATTTTCTTTACCTCCATATCCATCTTTGGAATTCAAGTTGTTTTAACACCCTGGACAGTAAAAGTTGATGCAATAAACATGGTAGTTCAGCTATTTCTTCAAGATTCCTGTTTCAATCCATTGGAGTAAACGCTCAAGTTAATGCTGGCAGATAAGTAGGGAGGCATCTTTAGAGGTATATTTCTATGTTAATGTAATTTTCAATTGTCCCATGCTTTGGCTGAAGCTAAAGTCTTATCAGGTAAAACAAACTAAGTTTATCCTAAGATACTCTTTTGTTGTAGGTTTAATACAAACAGAAATGTGTTGAGTTTTCCTGTAAATTATCTTTCCGTACTGAACTGAGTTTAAATTGAGCATACTCAATAATGTACATCTTGAATTTAACATGCTTAAAAATCTACCCACTCAGAAAGAACTTTCTTATATATAAGAAAATACTTTTACCTATAATTCATATTTTATATAAATTTTCATATATATAATTTCTAATACATATCTATATTATACGAAATATATTTATATTCATATATAAATATATTATGTATCACATATATTTTCAGGTAACATATACACATGTATTAAATGATTATATATATTTTTTTAGTTGAAAGAAATCATAGGAGAGAATATTGATATGAAGCTAAATCTCATGCCCTCTTTATCTGCTGCATGTAATAAATATTTATTTGTTCTTGTATCTTACGTGAGTTGTTTTGGATTTGCATTCACCAAGATATGAACTCATTACTGTCAATTACAGACTGACAATTTATAATATTGTACTTCTCAGATATTTTGTCTCCATGTAAATCCTTTCAGATTTCTCAATGTTTGTTTATACAACTTTCTAAACAACAGCACATATTTTTACAGAGAAATGTGCAAAAAGAAAAACAAAATTATCAGTGTTCATTCTTTCAATGTATTAAATAAATTTTAATTAAATTCCTTTGAAAATTTTCTTCTTAACCAAAGCATCATAGCTACTGAAATGGAACATATTTTCAGTGGTCTTCATATTTTCAGTGGTCTTTAAAATTATGTCACAAGATCTCCTGAGCAAATTGGAAGCATGGGGACCATGGGAGAGTGTTGAAGGGAAGGGAGAACCAGGGAGGGAAGCCCAGAAAAATGTATAGCTCAATAAAATCAATAAAAAACAAAAAAAATTAAAACTAAAATTAGGGCCATAAAAAATTATGTCACATTTTATAATACGGAGACTCACTTCCCCAATTCTCTACTTTTAACAATGGTATAAAAAATAATGGTCTCTACATCCTACTTCACAGAAAGCATTGTTGAGTCATTTTTATCATCAAAGAGATTTTGAAGAATGTGGTTAATGATCTCCAGATAGAAATATTCTTCTGGAGAAAATCGGCGAGTTCAATGCAATTGTCTCAATCTTTAAAATTAAAGATGTAAGAGTGTCACTATAAAATTCAGAGAGAGATTTCAGGATGCCACATGGCTGGCTTTGAAGATGGAAAGAAATAAGGAGCCAAGAATGCAGGTGGCTTTTGTAGGATGGAACAACTCCAGAGATTCCAGATGGAACATAATTTTGCCAACATCTTGATTTCAGCCCCTTGCAATAAACCTAGTAAGACCTGCTTCAGATTTTGACCTTTGAAACTGTGAAATAATCAATTTCTTAGTTTTAAGAAAAAATAGTTTCTGATTTAGTAAAATGTCTTTAAGAATTAGAAGCCTGAAAAAATTGTTAGTAAAAAATGCGCATCATTCAACAGTTATTTCTGAACTCATCAAGTCAATAAGATTTTGTAGCACAAGTTTTAACTGTGATTTAAAGTGTGCTCCGATTTCTAAGACTAATGAGAAATCTCCCATCAACTCTAACTAGCCTATTCTTGAAGCATTATTGAAAGTGGAAGGTGAAAATGTTTGGGATAACTCTCTATACTGTAGATGAGTAGAAAGAGCTTATAGGCTGCCATGGTGTCTAAGCCTTAGATAGTCATCCTTTGCTATCTTGTTTCCTTACTTCAAACATTAAGATGTTGTTAAGTGCTTTGTATTTCTTTAATTTTCAAAGAATAAATGTGAACAATAAAAATCTTAGACATTATAAATTTATAATGTTACTTTGAATAAAATTAGTCTATCTCAGGTTACTGCTTTTTTTTAAGTATTAAATAGTTCATAATCTGGTAAATTAATTTTTGATATAGTAATGTAAAGTCAGTTATATAAATTTAAAAATAAATTCTATTCTGTCTGAAAGTCAATGTTATCCATCCTGAATATTTATTATTACTGTTTAAAATTCAAGAGTCATTAAGAAATAAATTATATAGAAAGCTTTATTTAGTAGTATAGCTAGCATGTGATCAAAGCTCAGGATATTTATTCAAGATGCCAAATCACTTAATTAATTGTCTTGGTCACCTTTTGATGTATGATTTCAGCCATGCTCTACATTTCATGTCTGAATAATTGTGTTGTGCAGTGGTAAATACTTATCTGCTTCTTGTTTGCTTTGTCAAATAATGATTTAGAATCACAGCAATACCATACTGTCAAAACTTTTTCTCAGTTAAGAGATTCTGAATCAGAAATTGGAAGAGTTACTCTTCCTCACGCAACAAGCCATTTCCTGAATGAGGGAGCCCAAGTGGTTGGTTGTGCTAATATGTAAATGTTGTTGAAGTAGGGTACTAATGGGAGAAGTGGATTAAATTATTAACATTACAAGTTTGGAGCCAACATATGAGCTGGATTTTAGGAACCAAATTGACATATCAATGGCTGAAAAGAGCTTCTGAGAAACCAATGGGTAATGATAGACAAAGATGCTGAAAATTCTACCAATAGATTTAAAACCTATTAGAAATTCTTCCTCTTCTTTCTTTGAAGGATCTGCCACATTGACTGGACCATGCATGACAAAACTGCTTATCATTAACTGAGAAGTTAGAATGTAGAATACACCAATGACATTATTCATGATTACATGTCTGAAACACAATGCAGAAGAAAGAAACAAACTGCAGACTTATCTGTGCAAAGTAAAATTTCATGCCTGGAAGGCAACTAGTAAAACACAATGGTAACATTTCATGGCTACATAATTGCTCTTTTTTAAATTAAAGACTTAGATTTAGTCTTTAGTCTGGATTTTGTTTGAAAACTTGTATGTATTTAGGGAGTTGGGAGAGAAATAAGGGAGAAAAGGAGGAAAATGTAGAGGGAAGAAAGAAGATGGGAAGGAGAGAAGTAATGGAAATTATGTAGGAGGGTCTTCTATCTATCTGTTGCTTTCATTGGTTAATTATTAACAAAAACTGCTTGACCTGATAGGTCAGAACATAGATAGGTGGGGAAGACAGACAGAATTGTGGGAAGAAGAAAGCAGAGTCAGGCAGACGCCATGATTCTCCTGCCCGAGACAGATGGACGCTCGTTAGACTCATCCTGGTAAGCCACAGTCTGGTGGCAATACACATTAATAGAAATGGCTTAATCCAGATGTGAGAATTAGCCAGTAAGAGGCTAGAACTAATGGGCCAGGCAGTGTTTAAATGAATACAATTTGGTGTGGTTATTTTTGGGGTAAGCTAGTGTGGGTGCAAAGCAGGATGAAAAACAGGCCCACTGCTCCATTTACAGGAAAAGAGGGAGGGGAGGGAGGGAGAGGGAGAGAGGAAAGGAGGGAGGAAAGGAGAGAGAGAGAGAGAGAGAGAGAGAGAGAGAGAGAGAGAGAGAGAGAGAATAAATGAATATAAGGATAAAGAAGAAAGTAACTCCTTGGATCCTAAGGAATGCAGGTGGAAATTATGGGTCTTCAGAAATCGTTTTACCTTTATCTTTTAGCTCACTTTCTAATTAAACAGGCCTCTTTTCCCTTTTAAGTAGAAGACAACATATGGATAATACAAGAATTTGTAAATCACTAAAGTTGGCCACATGCTTTCTCTATGATAATTCTTCTACACATCCTTTTCAAAGAACATATTTATAAGCAATACAAATCACATATACACCCCACATTTGCTCCCCAGTGCCTTATAGTTCTTATTTTGCATTCTGTATCTCCTTTACTATTCTTGTTCCTTGGACACCCATCCCTGTAGGCAGCCCTGGTGAGAGTGATCTTCACAACCTTAAAATCTTTACATAATTTATGAATTAATTAGTTCTTTTTCACCACACTTAGAGTTTGATAGTACAACAATCCTCTTTTTTGTTTCAAGGAGCAGGATTTAATCCATTTGGAAGCTCTATGAGGCCTATAGAATGAATTTAAATGATTTTGAACTATGAGAAGAGAAATAATTTGAACCCCCATCAATATACTATTCTTCCTATTTCAAACATACTTTACTGCTCATTCATTTAAAAGATTAGTCATATAGAAGATTAAATGTAAAATTATAAAAATGCATATTCTAAATTTTTTTTCTAAATTCCTCTTCTAAAGCTCCTACAGATATTATCCCCAGAGCTTCTGCAGAGATCTGTGGAATTTGCAAGTTTGTTGTCTAAACATCAAGCATGTAACTTTATAATTTCTAATATACATAGTCACTTATTAGATTTATGGCTCCTTACAATCTTCATGTGCTATAACTGAATAAAGCAGTTTGAATGCAGACTAAATATAGAGAAGCTGTGGATTCAAGGACATCTGTGGTAGCTTAAAATAATGAACAGTGAGAACATATTTTGTCCAGCTATGCTAAGATATAGCTGAAAAGAAAATGTCAGTTTTATCACATTAAAATATATCCATGAAATCATCTTACTAAAACTCTCCAGAACTAACTAGCAATAACCCAGTTGGATCTTTTCTTTTCTTTTCTTCTTTAATTTCTCCAAGACAGGGTCTTACTATGTAGCTCTGGCTGTCCTGAAACTCACTAAGTGGACCAGGTTGCCCTAGAATTCATAGGAATCAGTCTACTTCTGTCTCCTGAGTCCTGGAATTAAGTCATGCCCTACTACTCCCTCATAGACCAGTGGGGTTTTGAAATTACGTTCCATAGGATGAGTATGAGTAATAAATAAAAGCGATTCTGGAAATCAATTAATCATTAGGTAATTTATTTTATTTTGGGTTCTCTCTTGACTCTCCTACTTGATAGACTTTAATCTGTAAGACAAATAAACCCTTTCCTTCCTCAAGTTGCTGGTAGTTAAGGTGTTTGTTATGGCAGCTTAATGTAAACCGGACCAGAAAGAGGCCAGTTCCAAAACAAAATCCAGTTTGACATCTTTTTGAAAATGTGCTTAGAATCTGAGGACCCTTTTCCTAAGGCTAAATTGATTTAAGATGTTTTGTTTTAAAACATCTGGATTGAGCCCGACGGTGGTGGAACATGCCTTTAATACCAGTATTCTAGAGGCAGAAGCAGGCAGATCTTTGTCAGTATGAAGCCGGCCTGATCTACAGAGTGAGTTCCTGCAGCACAGGCAAACCCTTTGAATTGAAATACAGAGAAAAGAAGAAAAGCATTTGAAAGGTTTAATTAATGACATCTTACATCTCGCCAAAATGTCACTGCTATACCCAAAGATTTGGTAAGCGCCTTGTAAGATTGTCAGTTCTTTTGATTAGTGATATGTCAGTGATACAGCAAGCTGACCATGGCATCTGAAACCATGTGAGCTTTAGTTGTCTCATTGTGAGCTTTGTTTATTTCCTTCTGCTGTTTCTTCCTATTCCATCCCTTTCTAGGAACACAATCAGGTTTAATCTACTTTTGGAACCCATACGAAACCTTCCTTGGCAGTCAAAGCGATTTTTTTTCTAAATGAAAATAGGTTCTCCTGAAAACTTAAATCTAAGGTGCTGATAGCTATCAAGTTTTGGTTTTATGTGCTTGCTACTTTTTAACTCTATGGCAATGAGTTATGGAAATACATACTTATTATCCACTTAAAAGCATAGTGATTTGTGAAATAATATTACAATATGAAATTGACAAATTTTAAACCTGCTAAAAAGCATTCATTTGCAAGTTTTGGGGGACATTGATACTTCAGACTTAAGGACTGTAGTTTTTAATTATTTTCTACTTCTTTCAGGTACTATGGAACTGGACCTCATATATATTAGAAGATGCCATCATGCATGCAATATAAGTGTTACAAGTATTCAACTACTGAGCTCTACTCCAGTCTATTTGTGCTTTCAATGTTGAGAGAGACTTATGCTAGTTTTCCTGGGCTGGCATTGAACTTACTCTGCAGTCCAGGTGGGATTTGAATGTGCTCTTCTGCCTGCCCTAGCATCATGAGTAGCTGAGCCCACAGAGCTGCACCACATGCCCTGACGTCTCACAGCTTCAGCAATAACGTCTTCTTCTAGTTGATGCTGGTGGAAGGGCTATAGGCTTCATTTATACTCTTTTAGTTCTCACTGCTTAGAAATTATCAGTGTTTAAAATCTTCAAATATTTCAGATAAACACAAAAGCTAAATATCTTTTCCTTAAAATTTCTGTTGTTTCCTGTTTTCGAAGAACATAACCTTTGCCTCTAAGAGTAGAGAATTGTGGTTTTATTATGTAACAGCAATGTGCAACCCCATTTTCTTCTTTTTCACAGAGAATTATTAATTTAAATTAATCAAAAGATGCAACTTATTAAAATGATTGCTGAAAGCAATGTTTTTTTTAGCTTATGGAGAATAAAGAAATTTAGCCATATTATATACTGTTTTTGAGACAGTCTTTTATATAACTCTGGAACTTGGTATGTAAACCAAGTTGGTTGGAACTCACAAAGATCAGTCTGCTTTTGTCTTTCAAGTGCTGGGATTAAAGGTGTGTGATACCACACTTGGCCCATAATGTTACATACATTTGATTTTGTAGTTGTAAGATCGTTTTCTTCTACTAAAAAGTTTCCAAGGGCACCAAGATCATAGGAACAAGCTTGGATCCATCCGATTTGCACTTGATTATTTATCTGCAAGGATCCGAATAAAAAGCAATGGTTTCATAGCTAACTAGATAACCATTAAGATTTGAAAGTATCAACAATATGATTCCAGAAAATGTGGATAAAAAGAAAAACAACTGAGTATTTTAGAAAGACAAAAATTAAAAAGAAAATTTAAAACACATAAAGCCAAGCAGCATGCCGGGCAATGGTGGCGCACGCCTTTAATCCCAGAACTCGGGAGGCAGAGGCAGGCGGATCTCTGTGAGATCGAGACCAGCCTGGTCTACAGAGCTAGTTCCAGGACAGGCTCCAAAGCCACAGAGAAACCCTGTCTCGAAAAACCAAAAAAAAAAAAAAAAAAAAAGAGCCAAGCAGCATGAAATACATGAAAGTAAATGCAAGTAATTTCAAAGCTAAAAATTTGAGTGGTTTTGGGGTCAGATAGTTCATATTTTAAATAAAAATTTCATAATAAATATGGTATTTATGTCTATGATTATTAAATAACCCGACAGATGGCAAGAATTAACAACTTATTGTAAATTAATACTAAGTACTTGTTCTCTATAACCTTAATAAAAGATTGATGTCAGGACTAAAAACTTTCACTTCCAGGCTGCTAAAATTCTATTTACAAAAACATTATTTCTACATCATCAAGATTTTATAATCCTAGTAGTTTATATTTTAGAGGATCAAAAACATAATTGACATTTTCAGAGAGAAACTTTTAAATATGTAATTTTTGTCTTACAAAAGCCTCTAACAATATTTTCTAAAGTCTCTTACTTTCTAAGGAAGGTAATATATGCATGGCTGAGTTAAAATTGTGAAGCATCTGATTCTCATTAGAATTTTATGAATTTTCTAGGATTAACATCAAAGTCTAGATGGGTGCTTGCCTCTGTCATCTGTCTTTTCACCATTTTGGGAGGAGTCTATGCCCACATTTGAAGAGCAAGGCAAAAATTCCCTGTTTATTGGTAATTTAATTCAAGTCACAGTCTAGGGTAAACCTCTGTTAATTTGGCCTCGTATTCTATGCAAAGTGCCTTGGATTGGTCGATAGATCAATGCTTTTCAGAACCATGTTTGTCTCATGAATTATTTTTCATTCATCATCACCTTACTCAGACACCTCTTTATTTAGAAAAAAGAAAGAGGAATGCAATGCAAACATAAGCTCTCTACAAAACGTGGACATAAAGGCTGACTCACATGGTGAAAACATCCAGGGTGTCTCCAGCAGTCCGTGCCATCTCAAAGTAGGTCTGCAGAATGTTGACGGTTCCAGAAAGGGCTTCATGACCGCAGCCACAGAACAGGGCAACGCCCGCATACAGCAGGATGGTGGCGATCAGAGAAGCATAGGGAATACCTCCCAGGCATTTGATACAGCACTCAAAGCACCCTATAGAAAAGCAACAGAAGAAAAGGTGAAAATTCAGGTTAATTACTCATCTTAGTAAAATATTTCTGTGATCTCAACAGTATAAGGAGTAGTATTGGCACTGATAAATGATCTTAGGTCTACTTTAAATCAAGTCCTTGAGGGAGCTCGAAAGAGTAAAGATGAGGTCCATTCTTACAACCATACTCACAGCCACATGGATGCTTACAGAGCTATGATCGCATCCTCTACTTCTATTCCAACTGATGCCCTTCTTTTCTAACCAGACTCTCACTCTAAACCACTACACAACAGGCATTGCTTTCTTCTTCAAGGCCATTTGTCTCATATTTCACTTTTTATTTTACTTAAGTAATATCTATTTCTTTGAACAATTTGTACATTTTTTTCAGATAATTATTTCAAACCTGTAGTGTTCAATTGTAAGCCTCACTAACTAAATTTTAATCTACAGATTCTGAAAATAGAGAAAAAATAAAAGCAGACAGTATTTGAATCTACAAATATATTTTCATATGAGGCACTGTATAAAGAACACACATATATGAACTCAGAATTCATCTTTAATTCCTTAAATATTTGGAATGTATTCATATACTGTCTCATTTTCTTTCTTCTCTATTTTCAGAAAACATGAACACAGTAGAAAATAGAAAACAGCTCCATCCATTTTCCTGCAAAATTCAAGATGTCGTTATTTTTTTCTACTGTGTAGTACTCCATTGTATAAATGTACCACATTTTCCTTATTCACTCTTCTGTTGAGAAGCATTTAAGTTGTTTCCAGATTCTGGCTATGACAAACAATGCTTCTATGAACATAGCTGAGCACATGTCCTTGTGGCATCATTGAGCCTCCTTTAGATATATACCCAAAAGTGGTATTACTGGGTCTTAAGGAAGGTTGTTTCCTAATTTTCTGAGAAATTGCCACACTGACATCCAAAGGGGCTGTACTAGCTTGTATTCCCACCAGCAATAGAGAAGTGTTCCTTTTTTATTTTGAGTGAGGTAAACCAGACACAGAAAGACAATTATCACATGTATTCACTCATAAGTGGTTTTTTAAACATAAAGCAAAGAAAACCAGTTCACAAATCATAATCCCAAAGAACCTAGACAACAATGAGGACCTTAAGAGAGATATACATAGATCTAATCTACATGGGAAGTAGAAGAAAGACAAGATCTCCTGGGTAAATTGGGAGCATGGGGACCTTGGGGGAGGGTTGAATGAAAAGGGAGAGTCAGAGAGGGGAACAGAGAACAATGTAGAGCTCAATAAAATCAATAAAAAAGAAAACAGAAAACAGGCAGATTCATCCTTTTGATATTATCTTGCAAAAATGGTGAAAATAAGCACACAGTCCCATACTGTTCTTGTAATGATTAAATGAGCCAATATGTAAAACAATACCTGTGAGATATAAATGTTCAGTGCTTCATATGTGTAAGCTGTTATTGCTAGACTTGATTGGTTTGTGTTGATATTTTGTCTCTGACAAAAAGAACTTGCCTGTTGATCAGATGGTGGAACTAGGCACTAATTAACCATAGAGGCCAGGCAATGGTAGCACACACCTTTCATCCCAGCACTTGGGAGGATGAAGCAGAAAGATCAGGAGTTCAAGGCCACCCTGGGCTACAGCTACTCAATCTAAAAAAAGAAACAGAGCCCTACAGTGGTGTCTTAAGCCTTTAATCTCAGCACTAGGGAGGTGGAGACAGGAAGATAAGGTGGGTGAAGGCAGGATTTCAGTGCACTCTGTCTGAGAATTTGTAGAGACAGTATCTTGCCCAATTCGGTTTGAGGTAAGAAGTCTCTCTAGTGGCTGCTGCTGCCTTCCCTGATCTTTCGGCATTCACCCTCGATATCTGACTCAGGGTTTTGATTAATAAGATTAATTAGAATTGTGTTACAGCTGATACTATTATTATTCTTTCATATGGTTGTCAAAAACTCTTTGACCATAACAAGCACTTTTAGTTTTTGAACTTCATCACTGATGCCTCATTTGAAAGAGAGTTTTGAGCATTTAATCTGATATATCACAAAATATATTTGCTTATGCTTAAATGCGATGCCAACATTTTCCTGGTAAATTCCATATACGTTCAATTAAATTAACTAGAAGGTTTGAAATGGTTATTTTTGGCAGTAAGAAGTATTGGTGAGACACTATATGCTAAGCCCTCCTCAGACTTGGTATTTGAAGCTTAGCAACCTTCTGAGATGATCTCATATGTTCAGCTTTACCCCTGTCTTGCCACACATATCTCCAGTCCAGAGATTTACCATCACTCCATTTGAAAATAATTAGCTCAATACCATTTGAATAAGAAAGCTGTTTATGTTATTGATTATGCTTCCCTTTTCTCCAGAAATAAGTAATAAATAAGAGTTTAAGTGGATTGTGATTATTATACTTAAGTCAGTCACAGGGAAAGCTAAGCATGCATTGCGTAGAAGGCATTTAAAGGTTGAACATCACTAATTTGGAGTGCTTGAGGTTAGAAGTGCTTTGGATTTAACAGGCTGGTTTTTTTTTTTTAACTTTGGGATATCAGCATATACACAAATAGCTTGAGGATTAAATTGATTTCCCAACATAAAATACATTTGCATATATACTTTATGTACTTGGTCTTAAAGTAATTATATAATGTTTTAATAGGTCTTCATTCTAATTATATCTTTTCATAGAGGTTAATTGTGGGACTTTATACTGAAGCACCATATCATGGCTGAAAAATTTACATATTTGGGTATGTTTTGTCTTTCAAATTGCATTAGTTTTTGGTTACAGACCCTTGATCTTTATGAATCTATGTCTATACTTATATGCAATAGCATATAAAACAAGAAATTTAAAAGTTTCTGTATGAAATGACTTTATATTTGGAAAATGAACTAGTCTGTTATTTTGATATTGCTCATTAAACAGGTCGTGAGAATTACAGCCTATATCAACTCCCTCAGAAGAAGATTAATTGGGAGCCTGAGTACCTCGCCGGTTTTTTTGCTCTTTCTTTAATAGAAAAATCATTTTCTGAACTTTTTGTACACACACACACACACACAATGTGGGGAAGAGGGAAAGGTTAGAACAGCTTGAAACTTCATACAGTAGAAAAAAAAATTCACCAACAGATGGCTGAGACCAGTGTGTGTAGTATGTGAATGTCATTGAGCCCAGTTTTGGGCAGAGACTAACAGGGTGGCAGAAAAAAAATTAAACCACTTCATTTCGATATTCTATCATTCCCAACTCACTTATTATTTGAAATTAATGGGGGAAACAAATTACAATGGCATCAAAAAGCAAAGATTCAAACTGGCTGGCGGTGGCACGTGCATTTAATCCCAGCACTTGGGAGACAGAAACAGGCAGATTTCTGTGAGTTCAAGGCCAGCCTGGTCTAAAAGAGCTAGTTCCAGGACAGGCTCCAAAGCTACACAGAAAAAAAAAATCCAAATGAACCAAAAAACAGGAAAAAAAAAAAAAAGATTCTCCTAATTTGTCAAGTTTATCAAATGGTCCCAATGACTTCAAGTCCCAGTTTTGTGGTTCTTCTCCATTCCTCTTCTCAAAACATTTGATGGCATCAAGGAAACATCCTATTACAGACATTTGAAATGTCAAAACCAAATTATCATGCTCAACACAATCACCTGATTGTAAGTTCAAAAATAGTGAGATGATTCTAAATTCAGAATACCATCACCTTTATTTTACCCTAGAACACAGAATTTACAGGTGAATAAAATATGACATCAGAGTTACTCAAGAGCAGATAAAATTTTAAAAACCATAAAAGTCATCACCAAAATGGCCATTTAGAACTTCTGGTTAATTTTATTTCCAGTGTGGAACTAGTCTGTACGTAGGTCACATTTTGCCTACAGAGGTGTATACGATCAACATTAGTTTCTGTGCCAGGTTTCATCTCCTCAAGAAGAAATCATGTGCTCATAGACTGAAGCACTATTTGCAAATTTAACTTACTATTTGTTTTCAAATTTAGCAACATATAAGGTAAGTTCTAATACTAGAGAAAGCTAGAGTTAATGATTCTGAGTTATTACACATTTTCCAAATTAGTTTCAGGTCTCCAAAAGATACTGAAACATATCCTTTCTTTCCATTTAAACATTGCCATAAAAATTATTCACAATTATGTTACCTTTGCTGACAAATACAAATTCCTCTAAGTTTTTGTTTCTGCATGGTCTGGGTAGAAAAATTTAATTTAAGTGTTGACCCTCTGTAAAACTTTTGTTCAAATGAAAATCCTTAAGTGTCTCATTGGGAACATATTATGCTTGTCATGGACTACATCCTAATCAAACCCATTCTTTCTATGAGTCTGAGCGGAGTTGCCTGCTGCATTTAAAGAAGTCTCTTTGAACTCACATATGGAGAAGGAGCACATCATTTCAACATTCTCTCCAGCTGCCAGAATCCCACATAGTTGCTGGCAGGGGAGCTTCTTTCCACCCACAGTGAGAAACAGCCTTGGCAGATCAGTAGCATCTCCATGGCAACCATGCCCCTGGGCCAGGATGCACTCCCAATAATCACCCTTGCAGGCTGAGGATTCTGCTGTCCCCCATCATCGTGTGTTTTTACTGAACCGAAAGTGCAAAAACACTCTATTAAATGAATATTAATGAGGCATAGTAAGAGGAGTTCTGGTCCTGGAGGACAGATTTCTTGAGAAAGAGCTCAATAAAAGCAGTAATGATGATTTTGTATATTTTCAACAGTGTAGATTATGAGAGTAGGACCGTTTAATTCTCGAATAAAGCTAAGGTTCAGATATTGACAGGGAATTTGCATGCTATAGCCATACATACACACAGAAGCATTTATTAGGTCTTGTTTCTGGGTGTAGCCTCTCAAGTGAAGTAATGTCTTGTTGTCAGGTTTAAGATGAAGGCGAATACTGAAAGAATCACAAAGCTGTGTCTTCAACACACCTTGCAAAATACTAGCATTTTGCCCACTATTTAGTGAGGGTACAAAACTGACTTCTTCCAATGTAATTTTGCAAGGGAAGCAGAAGCTCCCTTGATACGGCTGTTTTCAAAAGCTGTGCGTTTATCTTTCCGTGGAGTATATAATGCTCTTGTCTCTACTTAAATATTGACAAATAAGCACAATCTTTGCCTACAATTAACTTCCCAAACTGTTCCAAAGTGAAAAGCAGGAAGATAAATGAACAAGAAGAAAAAAGTGCACCAGACAACAGTAAGGTGAGATCAGCAGACTTATGAGTTTTAGAAAATAAATTGGAAAGTGAGGCTGACAACTCACTAAAATTTTACTCACTGATTTTTTTTTTCAGTATCACTTACTAAGGAGATGATTCTTTCTGTATTAAGAAATCCTACCTCAGTCATGATCAGCTAGGCAGAGAGCTGTTTTGGCTTACGGGCCATCTAGTCTCCTAAACGAGTCATTGTCTCTCTGTGTCAATACCCACCGTATCTCAATCATATCATACATCATCACACCACATTAATTACCACATCACATCTCTGTCTTGATTTGTGGTAGAGAAAACTGCTCCAACATATTCATTTCCCATTTACTGCTCACCTGCTTTGCCATATGCATGTTAGAAACCATTTGATTACATATACTTCTTCGGTAGACTCTGGTTGCAATTTTCATATTTACCTCAGAAAAACAAACCTTAAAATATTTTCTAGATTCTAAGAATTCTTTTGCAATGTTGGATGATTTTGCTGATAATCACAGCATCTATGAGAACTTTAACATCTGTGCCTTCCCATTTTTAATTCTTGCTGTCCTCTGTTAGCCAAAATCTCTGATGTGTGAAGAGAAAAGCACCATTTTGTGTTTTGGATGGTAAGGGAGAAACCATGTTGTATTAATAAGTTAATGTTGGCTTATTTATTTAAATGGATCTCTTTTGTATTGAATTCTGTAACATGATTTTATGTCATATATAAAATCAGTTTATGCTACTTTGCTACTTTTCTGTTACCAGCCTTGTCTAATTCCTCCAAATTAAACTTTTATTATTGAAAAAACAGCTGGCATGCAAATTATTTAATATGTAACTGAAATTCTCACCTAAACATTTTATTGAACACTATTTTTTTCATTAATCCATTAAGTGTCAGATTATTGAATTTCTTGATCTTAGTGCATTAAGTATATAATTATTGAATCATTATAGAGATGCCAGGGATTATGCTAATTGCTGGAGAGGCAGAACAGGACAAAATCAATATTAAACATGTTGGAGACAGACAATGAACAAGTTGTTAAAATAGTATTTGTGAGATTATGAGAAGTCTGAAGAAAATTTAGACAGAGAAGACAGATCATGAACGTTGAAATATTGATATCATACTTTAATAATGAGGCCAGGGAAAGACTAAATGAAATTAAGTTTATAAAATATTAAAAAATGTGAAGTTATATTAAATAAAACATCATAACAAAATTCTTCCCTTTAATAGATGATTAAAAGGCAAAGGAAGAAGACCTATGGTAGAGCACTAAATTAAAGACGGAAATTGGAAAGAAAACACTTTGGGAGATGTAAGGACAAGGATCAACACTCATCAGCAAATGGGGGGGTTTATCAATATCAAGCATTAAAACAGAGGTCGGAACTTCATAAAACCATGAGTACAAAAGAGTTTCCTAGCAGCGGAGAGTCTGAGATTCCAGCTAGGCAGAACTCACTAAACTTCCCTTGGCTGGTTGCCTGCCTAGTGGTTGGAAGGTATCACTAGAGCTTCTGGGCACTACGCTAAAACCTAAAGAGCTTGAAGCCTGCTGCTGGATTATGCTGCTTCAAAGATTCTTCAGATTTCAAAAAGACGACTCCAGAAATCATTTCGGGTGTTAGACAAATCTCAGTAATCAATAAGGGCCTCATCATCATCTTTAGAAAAAAAGAAAGGAATATTATCAGCTAAAGGCAAAATATTAAAAAACATGCTTTCACATTCTTCAGCTCTTTTTAGAAATGTCACCTCAGTTTCCAATTTAGCCTTCGGGTGTATTGTGGAAATCTTAAGGGAGTAGAGTCCATCCGATTATCTGCTATCATGTTATATATGGAAACGTATCCCCTGGATAGGAGTGCAGGAACAATGAACCGAACTTATCTGAGCGAAGCTTATTTCATATGCGCACCCCTGTTCTATATCTGGTCATCAGGGAGACAGAGTCACTACTTTAAGAGTCAAAGAAAATTTTCTTGAGTGCCTATTAGCTCTATATGCTTTTTATGTAAAATTTATTAAAACTATGACTTGGGAATTACTTGTTCCTACATATTGATGAGAAAAAAATTTAAAAATTATTTAATGCTTTTTCAGAAACTTCAAAAAATATCATATCAAAATATGTATTAATTAATATGCTATCTTGTGACATTATTTAGCAAATCAGATTCACTGACAGTAGGCTTAAAATTTATAAAGTATAGCATAATTGAAATATAAACAATAATAGTTCAAAATTAAACTTATGAAAAGTATTTACAAGTGAAATGATTGTCATTTTATTAATTGTTAGTATGGGCCATAATTCATGTTTTGCAATATATTAGGTTATGCATCAAGTAATTAAGAATTCAAAAATATTGTCTTTATTAATATTTTTAAAAATATTTCTTTCCTTAAGTCACAAAAACAGAACTGAGCATATCAATAAATCTGTGGTCTGTCATTACAATCATAACCGGCTTCCATACCTACGCACAACCTACTCCATGTTGAAAGTACTATCTAGGCCTTGTAACCCAACACACAGGCAACAGCACCTACCAAAATGAAGCAAAGACGTAATACAGAAAAGCCTATAGTTCTGGGGAAGTCTGTAAATGTACTAACCTTGCTTTTTAGCTTCTGCAATTCTGCTTCTGGCTGTTTGTGCTAGCTGAGGTTTGCTATTTGTTTGTTTGTTTTGGCTTAAAAGCTCACCATGAGATGAGACAGGAAGCTTCAGGATTGCATAGTGGTATGACTGTCTAATAAAGACTGG
The DNA here is from genome assembly GCF_950005125.1 of Chionomys nivalis. Lineage (NCBI taxonomy): Eukaryota > Metazoa > Chordata > Mammalia > Rodentia > Cricetidae > Chionomys > Chionomys nivalis. The sequence goes on from NC_080105.1 coordinate 24,064,295, forward strand.
CTGCCTAATAAAGACTTTCTATTGTCTTAAACCTATGTACAAGTAATCTTCCCTGCAGATATTTCACGATACCATGTTTGTACATGATGTACAAAATAGCATACTCCAATGACAAGTTTGGATTTTAAATATTTTAGTCATTGCTATAATACTGTATTTAAACTACTTTCTAAGAAAAAAATCTAGAAAATGATCTTCTAAATTTGGAAGTTTTCTTTTGTCCTCTTAACTTTGTAGTTACCTACCAAAACCACCAGAAATTATGCCATAGCTAAGTGACCTCAGATTCCCTTTTATTGTGATTTCAAGATTTTTATCTAATGTTTTAACTGATTCCGATGTACAGATGTGGCCCCTACGAACACAAGAAAGCATTGTATGAGAGCATTCATTGTCATGAACTTGCAATGCTTGACAATAATGAGACGTTAAACAAATATCACGATGAGAAATTTAAAAAGCAGTCAGTTGGAATATACAGCATACAACAGACAACTAATGATACTACTGAGTTTTCTGTGAACACCTTCTATGTCACAGAAACATTGTGAAACTAGTCATAACCACTGCATTGACTAGTGAAATTTCCCAGCCCCATATGAGCTATATGATAGCTAGATGACTATTGAGAGTCCATACTAAAATGTATTTCAAAGCCTGATTACTGTGAAATTTTTTTTTCAGAAAGCATTTTCTTTTTATTTGGTAATACCATCACTATTTAAGCTACAGATAGTTTGTTGCAATTATATTCAAATTGTGGAACATTCTGTACTGGTCAAAGTGACTTAGCAAGAATGTTTTGATTAATTAGCTTGTTTCCTCAAGGCAGGAAGCTAATTGCTTCATTAATGATTAGAACCATACACTTCTAGCTGTGATAAATAAGCCCCTGGGGTAAAGGAACAATCAGATGGAGACATGTTTCAGAATCTGAAGAACAGCAACCAAACAAAAGATGTTTTGGGAGGAAAAATGTTTGGAGCATATTAACTCTGGTCTGGCTTCCAAACACATGTAAGGTTTTCATGGACCACCGATTGCTTATTTACACGGTATCTGGAGATCCAGTCAGAATTCTCATGTGTTCCTGAAATGTATTGATTCTTGGGATAAACCATCCAAACTGCATGGCTTGCTCTCTCATGACCTCCAGGCATTTGCTCAAACTATTGCTCATCTATTCTTTTGTTCATCCATGCACTTGTATACTTGCTCTTTTGTTGCAGTGTCCACTGCCTCACAAATTCTGTTAATATGTTTTATCTAAAAACAATCAATTTATTATCGTCTCATATTTTGTTGGGTTTAGTGAACTCAGCAGGGCTGCTTTCTCTGCATACCATTGTGGCTAGGGGGTGCTCAGACTTTGAGTCATTGAATGCAGTAGGTTAAGCTGGATGTGCATGACAATCTTCACCCCAATCACGAAAACAGAGCTAGCATGTGTGGCAAGTCCGAGGTCTTTCTGCTTTCTGTAGTCCTTCCAAACAAAAGGGTAGTCATTGCTCTTCCAATGTGATGAGATAGATGAGATGAATTACAACAGAGTAAGGGAAAGCACAGCTTCTCATCTGCTTAAAGACTGAGCCTGAGGAACGACAGAGCAAATCTCAGCCACCTATTATTGTCAAAGGAGACACAGGTATTTGTCTGAGCCTCTCAACTCTGAGAAGCCTAAACAGCATGACTCCAAAACTGTGTGCAAGGGATGACTGCGTGTGCGGTTATCTTTAATCTGATGTGAGTTTATCCCATTTAAACCCGAACTCTAGATAAAGACTGAGCAGGAGACAAAGATCCACAAGCCAACCCAAGGATCTCTGTCTTGGGACTGGGAGGAGAAAACACAGCACAACCAGTGCCTGGTGGTACTGGGCAGTCAGGCTTTATTATGGAGAACAAATATATGGTGTGGTAAGAAAGAGAGAGAGACAGATCCGAAGAAGCAAAGGGAGTGAGAAGTGGACTGAGACCGGTTGCCTGCTTGCCACCTGGGGCAGTGATGATATGTGGATCTGGGTTGCAGCCAAGGCCCATGTCTGTGGCCCTTCTGCAGCCATGGTCTGATTTGATTTCAGTAGCTCCTGTTACCACCAAAGGCCAAGAGGATAGGCTGGACAGAGTTGGCCCTGCCCATAGCTAGCGGCAACACTAGAGAGAGCAGCCCATGCATCTCACTTAGTCAGTAAAGCAGAGCTGACCCTGTTGACTAGAGAGCAGGTGAGCTGGCCTGGAGAACAAGAGTGAGAGATATAGACCCGCCCTCTCATCTGCCATATGGTAGCATGGGCAGGGGATAGACACCCCCTCCCCACACACATACCTGTCTTGGATGGGAGAGCAGTCCCTGTAGACATGTCCCTATCTCACTAGCAGCAGCACTCAGCAGGGTGGTACCTGCACCTCTCCTGGGCAACACATTAGAGCTGACCTGGTGGTTTAGTTGTAGGTGAGCTGGTCCAGAGGACATAAGAATAGGAGAACTGCCCCCTACCCTTTGCTGATTTCTTCATAGGGTGAGCTAGTCAGGTTGGTACCAGAGACTTTACCCTGGTCAGGAAGATGAGGGAGAGCTGGTGGGCTGGCCAACCCTTCAACCACCCAAATATCACGAGTTGGCCCATTTCAATAGTCCCCTCATCTATGAACTGCTGGAGTACATGTAGGGGTCGGTCATGCAGACCCAAACTTGCAGGATCTCCATGACCTAGGACAAAAAGAAGATGTCCAAATAGTGTAGCAGCAGTGAAGGCCCAGTAGCGACTGTATAGCAGAAACCAGAGGTCTCAGACCAGGATCAATGACTCATTGCAATGAAGACTTGCAAGCAAATTGTATGGACCAAAGGGTAAACTGTGTGACTCAGTGTGTCACACCACAACTTTTATGATGCAATATGTTTTTCTTCTAAACGTTATTTTGTTTTGTCTTGGGTAAGGTATTGCAAGGGCAAAGGGCAGATGGGAAAAGACAGAAGAGATGAGGGGGCTTGAGATGCATGCATGATGTGAAATCCACAAAAAAATCAATAAAGTTAAATTTGAAAGAAAAAAAATGAAACTCTACTTGCTTTCTCTACACAACACTAATCATCATTCAATATATTACTTATTTTACTTATTGATTTGTAAAGCTATGATGTCAATAATTTCTATTGTGTCAATTTCTTTATGCTCGATTCCTAATCTAATATCAAGTATATAATAAGTAATCAATTTGTTGAATAAACTAATTGGAATTTTTATTTCAAAGATAATTGCACCAAATCTGTCCACTCTGCAGAATCCTGACATTGTCTTACTTTGGAACCAAAGATGAGAAACTTTTGCAGTGGCTCTTTAGTTAAAACATTAGTTTTCACTTATTTACCTCATATTTACTTAAAATCACCTAATTTGTATAATTAGTCAGGTTTGCTAAGGAGATAATTTAATAGCTTTCTTGTAATATGTCATTATCTTAAACTTATAGGAGAAAAAAGCCAGAGATAAGACACTTTTTTCAACCTGCTTTGGATACATTTGCTTTCTGCTTTGGTAATTATACCGTAGAGAGGAATTTTAGTATGACTCTGGACAAAACTCAAAATAAAACACAAAACTGTACATCAAGACAGCAGAAGAGCATCTACAAAGGACCTGAAAACTTAGAACACTTACATTCTGAACGAGAAAAATCTAACAACAAAAACAAAAACATTTGCCTCTTAAGACAGCTAATTTAAGAGATAGTTTTTCTTTTTACCTAAAGGAATTTACTACCAACAGTTATTTATTAGTAGTCAAGACAATTTTACATGAGTCTGAAATCCAGTAGTAAATATTGCTGCAGATCACTGTGCCACCTAGGGGATAAGTCTCTTGGACTCAGATACATGTGCAAAAATGGCTGTCCTTTGGCTGATCCCACATGGCACCAATTCAGATCCAGGAACAATATAAAACATTCTACTACATAAATGTATAGCAGAAGACTTATCTTCTTGGTAATAAGGTAGATGTCTCATAATAAGAATCTGTCTTATAACCTATTATTTGCTAATACAAATTAAATTTTACATTACTAATTTTGTTCTATGGTACTGTTACTAACGGTGAGCCTCCCTAGATTTATAAATTGTTTCTTTGAAAAAAATTTTACAATATAGTAGAGAAGTAGTAGATTTAAATTTAGTTTCCACATATTTACATATACATGATAAATTAAAGCAATTGATCATTATTTAGTAGTCTTTTGAAATATATGTTTTGCAAGGAAACTTAGAAACTTAGCAGAACCTATAATGATCCTCTGTAAAGTCGAAATATATTATGCTGATATCTAGACTATTTCATGAGTCCAGCTTGGTCTGCATAGCAAGTGTTAGGACAACCAGGCTACACAGAGAAACCCTTTGAAAGAACAACAACAAGAACGTCATAATAGTAATAATAAGGTTAAAGTTGCCTTGTATACATCACTAAGCTGCTATAATTGTGAACTATTTTCAGTATGACGAGTAAATATGTGAACAAGAACCAATATCTTGATCTGTATTTCTTTGTTACTGTAGTTTGTATTACATTTATGTAATAAATTTTATTTATTAATATGTGTGTTTGTATATATGTGTATTATGAATGCCATGCTGTATGAGTGTGGAGGTCCAAGAACAACGAGGAAGTGGGTTCTGTTTTCCCATCATGTGGTTCTGTGCATGGGACTCAGACACTCAGGATTGCTGGTAGAGTGTTCTACTCTGAACTCTGAGGTCCATTATGATTATTTTCAAACAGTGAAAATAAACACACACAAAAAAATTGAAACTAACTCCAGGAGAATTTTTATATTCTTAAAACCAAACTTTGTCATTGTTCAGGCCATATAACACAAGAGAAAGATATGTGAGAAAGAGAGAGAGAGAGAGAGAGAGAGAGAGAGAGAGAGAGAGAGAGAGAGAGAGAGAGAGATCCATGGACCAGTTTTCTACCAAAATCTACTCTTAACATGCAAAATAAGAACTATTAAGTGATTAAATGTAAATAAGTTTAAAAATTGGATTATGGTTAATATATCACTGAATAATGTGAAGCTATTCTTAAATATAAAAATATAAATTTTGAATCTTAGTGGTTTAAACAGCAAGAAAATAATTCCCAACCATGCATAAAAGCTGTGAAAGTATAATTTGAATTTAAAAATATGGAATGCCTTTTAAATGCACATTCCTTGTAGAGAGTTTGTTCTTTAACATAGCACAGGGAATTAATTCACTGTAGTAGTCACAGATCTAATCATTTTTTCTCAATTATGTCTTCGATGGAATGTGGAATTTTTGAACTTTCCCATTTATTCCAAATTTAAAAGTCTACTTTTTTCAAGGAAGTAGATAGTTAAAATTTTCTTTCATAGTTATTTATTACAGTGTATCAAAGCTGGCTACCAGGCAAAAATTTAGGCTATATTTTCAAGTATTTCTTATATTGAAACGTTACTTCAAATATATAGCAAAGAAAATAAATTTGACCTGATGACCATTATTTATGTTACTTTAGCGTTAGATTGCAGATATAATAACTGGTTCAGGGCAATTAGAATCAAATTTCCACAATTTGTGTTAAAAAGCAAGCCCCCTTCCCTCCTACTGAAGCTCTGTCTGAGAGAGCCTAAAAATAATCTCAGCTCATTTGAACCTGAGAGAGGCTGACGGCAGCCCTTCAAGGTAGATGTGCTGTGGCAAACAGACTTTTCTCAGGAACCAGAGCCTCTGAAAAGCTAAATTGCATTTTGAATCAAGAGAATAATTTTCTTATTCTCTCTCCAAAGCACCCCTTTCCCTTTGCTCATTAAAGGCTCTATTGCCAGATGCCTCCTTCTTTAAAATTCATTCAATACGTTATCTTTTTGAAGGTTTGGAGGAAACATTGGTTTTATCTGAGCCTAGCCTCAGACTGTCATTTTGTTGCTTCTCTTGCAATTTGAATCAGTATCATGATCACAAAAGACAGATGCATGCTCTCTTATTGCTGCAATTTCACCCATAATTTATCCGATACCCCAAATGCTTGATGCCGTTTCCTTCTTTTGATCATATCCCTTCTGCCCCTTAGACACCATGGGCTGAAAAGGGAAGGTTTAGAGAGATGAGAGTGTTACAAAACAGTCTGTGAACATGGCACAGCCGAGCCTGCCTTGTAGCTGTTTTTATATTCTGCTCACCACGGGGCGCATCTTTAGGAGAGCTCAGCCTATGGATGAAAACCTGCTCTCCACATAGATCTTTTTATTTTGAGTTACTAATCCCCAGAATTCATGAATACACACAAAGCTTATTTTCAGCTCCCTCTAGTCACCTCTGGTGATGGCAAAGTATTAACAAGAATTGCTGTAAAGCTGGTAGGAGAATGACTATGGACTATGTGACAAAGCAAAAATATTAAATAAGATATTCATTACTTATTACATCTAAGAGATATAGTTTGGTTTGATTGATAGTTCCTGAGACCTGGGTCCATGTTTTACACATCTTTTTATATGCATCATTTCAAACAGTGTGGCTCAGGAAGATGGAAACCCTAGTTAGCTGTAAGGAGAATGTTCAGCATTTGTTTTGTTGCTGTTCCTTCTGTTGCTTCCTGTAAGTAGGAAGGAACATCAAAATGTCTGCCCATCAAGGTCAACACATAAACCCAGATTGTAATGGGATGGAAACATGTTGATATCACAGAAATTGAATTGAATCTTAAAAGTATAGATCATGTAAAATAGGTAATTTCTGCATTTAGCCATGATTTGTTGCTGAGCTAAGATAAAAGTAACTCATAGACAATAACAAGATTGTTTTGTATATTTGCCTTTCCCAACAGCTAGCCGTCACTTAAACCTCCTTAGCATTTTGTTACTGTTTTAAAGTTTAAATAGAAAAACTGAATTTGGATACACCATTAAAAATTTTAAAAATACAGGCCTGGTTTTATGTTCTCTAGAGCTCTTCCACCAAAAAAAAAAAAAAAAAAAGAAAGTCTTGCCTCAGGTAATTCTTTTATTTTTCAGTTTTTCTTTTTAAATTATTTAGATTATTTTTTGAGAATGTGATATAATTACCTTATTTCACCTTCCATTTCTTCTCTTTCAAGCATTCCATATGCCTTTCTGGTCTTTTTCAAATTCATGGCCTCCTTTATATTAATTGTTGAAATATATATGTGTATATAATAAATATATATGTACATATACATAAGATATATATTTATATAAGCATGTATTTCTAAATGCAGAAATATAGCCTCCTTTGTCTACATAATGTAACTTGTACAGGTAGGGTTGAGACCTCATGGCTTTTCCCCAATACATACACAGAAAGGTATGTTACACGAGGGCCTGCTTGTTGGGGTTTCTGTCCTGCCCAGTTCCCACAGTCGATATGTCCCAAAGAAAATCATACAGAAAGTCTACGTTAGTTATAAACTGATTGGCCCATTAGCTCAGGCTTTGTATTAGCTCTATAACCTATATTACCCCATTATTCTAGTATATGTTAGCCACATGGCTCAGTACTTTTTTTCAGCAGGACAGGTCACATCCTGCTTCTTTGGTGTCTGGACAGGACTGGGGAGGAAGGCTTCCTTCTTTCCAGAATTCTCCTGTTCTCATTGCCCCACCTCTACTTCCTGTCTGGTTGTCCCACCTATACTTCCTGCCTGGCTACTGGCCAATCAGCATTTATTTAAAACATGATTAATAGAATATACAATTGTCCCACACCACAGGTATGAATATTTTGTTTTCACATAATAGACTACAGAATTTCAAGTATTTCACAACCAGGACGGAATCAAGAAAATTCAGGGGAAATATGGAACACAACTGACCTTGATCCTCTCATGATTGTAAGCACCCAGCTCAAGAATATGGGGGCTATGGCTGACCTCAGAAAAACAGTGGAAGTAAAAGCCACTGTCAGAATCCCTTTCTCTTTTATTGTCCTGACTCCAGTCTCAAATATTACTTGATAAACTACACAGATGTAGCCAGTTAATCAGAGATATATTTTCTTGAAATTTTAATTGATGCTGATGTGTGTGTTTCAGATAGTTTGCTAGAAAATTGTATTTAACCAAAGTCCCAGAATTTGACCTTTAAAACTTGTACTTTAATCATCTTAAAATTAAATTAAGATAAATATGAAATATTCATGTAATATCTTCCAGAATGAATATTCTTCTATAGTGAAGACTGGTGGCCTTTTCATATTTAAAGCTATATTAACTATAAATGTTGAGTCTGCTAATGAATAAAAAGAATATTATGCCCCCATTCCTTGCTGCAGGCTGTATTGGATGAGCTAGCCAAAGCGATGCTGGAGAGCTCATCCATGTAGTGATAATGAGGGAAAGCTGGCAGGCTGACCAACCCAGTTACCACCCAGGTCCAGAACCATGGCTATGAGCTGGCCCACTCCAAAAGCTAACTCATCTATGAACTGTGGAGAAGGTGAAGGGGATGAACCTATAGATCCAAAACAGCAGGATCTTCACAGTATAGGGCAATATAAAAATATTCAAGAGGAGCCCCGGGGAAAGCCCATTATCAGTGGTGTGGCAGAAGGCAGAGCCCTCTAGTCAGACCAATGACTTGTGGCAATGAACACTTGCAAGTAAAGATGACTGGAATAAGGGTAAACTGTGTGACTCAAAAGGCCACACTAAAGCTTCTTCCATAACAAGACTTCTCCCCACCCCTCTTGCTTTGTTTCATTTTGTTTGACTCTTGGTTTTTACTTTAAATTTGGTTTTGCTTTGGGGGATGGTTGGCAAGGACAGAGAATGGATGTGATAGAATAGGGAGATAAGTGGGACTGAAATGCATGATATGAAACCCACAAAGAATCAATAAAATTGAAAAAAAATTTAAAAAAAAGAATATCACAAGGGACTGGACAATGATCCTGGTATGCCTGAAAGTTAAATATTGAAAAATCATATTATAAATACACTATTCACGAAATGTGCTATTTAATCATGAGTAATGCATGCTCATGGCAATAAAATTGAACTAGAGTGAGAGTCAGATGCTATTAGAAACAAGCCTGGGCAGTGGGTGATTTACTCCACAAAATGCAACTTGCTATTCTTCATAAATCAATATCTTTATGTGGTTCTTTGGAACCCTGTGGATCTTCTTCCTCATCACCTCTCTGATCTCACCTGTTCACAAGTTCTGTCTCCCTTTATATACTGCAATGACATTCTTGCTGAACAGGAGCACCCTCACGAATTCCTATATGCTGGGTGATCGGTTGCAGGCCTTCCTGGAGATAGCTGATTAACTCCCTAACTCCTTACATGCTTTTGCTAAAACTTCATCCAGTATCCCATTTGCAGACTGCATTCTATTGTATTGCCTGTCTTTCTTCAATTCTACATCACACGGTACTCTTTAAAAAGTGTTTAAATATAACACACTGTATTCGTTTTTAAACGATATATTTTGTGTGTATGTGAGTAGATCTATGCAGTCATGTGATCCCTGCAACAGAAATTACAAAAAGTTGTGAGTCACAATGTGAGGACTGGGAATAGAATTCAGATCCTCTTCAAAAATAACAAGAGTTTGTAACAGCTAAGACACCTCTCTCCAGCCATGGCACACCGTATTCCTGACACTCCGTCTTACTTATTGTTTTTGCATTTCTATGTTTACTTAATTGGATAATAAAATTCATCATTTGCTGAGAGTAGTGTTGAAAAGACTTTGAGGAAAATAGTAGCAGAACTATGTTGTATTTTTTGTGGGGTTTTTCTGCAGTAACTAGAAGAAATTTTAGCTTTTCAGTATCTTTTTTATTCTGAATCCTTTAATGGTATAGCTTACCAGAAAACTAGGTATGAAAAATACACAAATGTTGTTCAATTAATATTTGTTGAATAATATTATATTTTACCTATAAAAAACCTGAGCAAAGTATTAACAATTAAATTTTATAGTTCATATTCAACAAGGAAGAGATCATAAAGAAGTAGTTGAGTATATTAAGTTTATGTAATATTTAATGTTCATGTATACTTGATAATAACACGTATCTTGATTTTAGTAATAAGAACTATATTCATTGTAAATTCATAGAAAACACATGAACAAAAACTTCAACTATGAAAAAAATCAGTAATCATGGAATAAATAATAATTTCACATTAAAAGATGTGACATAACCACAAAGGAAAGAAGTCAAAATCATTTGGATTCTGATTTTCAACAATATTGCAAAAATTATCACAAAACTCCTGGAAAGTGAAATTGCATCAATTGCTGGAGACAGACACTATTGATAATGGAATCCACATAGGAAAGTTCCATTTTTCAGTTTTTCAGTCATGAAATTAGACTGATATGGCTGTTGTTTGAACACAGAGCAGTAAGCATGAAGTTTCTACATTTTCATTCTCTCTTTGTAGAACATTTTTATAATGGGTTATAAGAATAAATGATCCATGAACTCAATGTGTAGAAAGCAAAACACGAGCTACTTAAGAATGATGGCTGAGAAGGTAAAGAAGGCAGGACTCCAGTTGCCAACCGAGGCATGTTAGAATACCCTTTTGTGATAATAGGTAAGTCTCTGAAGGTTCATTGAACAGTTCATGATTCAATTGGACTGAAAAATCTAAGTGTTTTTCTGTATGTACTTTTGATATTTATAAAAAAGAGAACAGGTTTAGTCTTCTAAAGAATGGAAGGTAAACCAAAGTGAATTAGGAACCACACAATTGTTAATACAGCAACGAAGAAGAGATCTGATCAGAAGTGGGACAAACATTGTGTGCATCACTGTTTTCTAATTATCTGTGCACTCAGGAGTCATTCAAAGCATTAGATAAAAGAGGTTGTTAATAAAGTTGGAAGGTACAAAATGTACCAAAGAAATTCAGAACTGAGATAAAAATAAAAAGTATTATGACTATCAAACATGCGAATTTTAAAATATATCCTGCTGAGTACCAAAGACACAGTCTGGGGTGGTAAGAATAGAAGAAATACAAGGATGAGTTAGAGAAAATACTTCGAGGAAAAAGGACACAAAAATTATCAGGCTGAAAGATGAAGGAATCAGAATAGACTCCCTTGTTTTTCTCATTGGAAAATGTTAACAGCATGATACAAACAGAAACAAAGTAGAACCACACATTATTGTTGGGAATGGGTTTTGAATCACTATTAAACCATTGCTGTTACTTCCTTTCTTTTTACTCCACAGTACTTTTATGTAGGATTTTAAAAATAAGCCCTCACAGTTAAGTATGAATAAGTCTTGATATCCAGCAGTGTTTTATCCACTCAACATTGGTGTACTAATTAATTAGAATGATTGACACCGAGGCATCACCACAGTCCTCTACCAAACCAGACCTCAAGATTCTTGACTTTATATCACTCAGCTTTGCCAAACACTGGTATCTTGAAATCCTCTTAGGAATTTGGTTTCTGGAAAGCTCTTAAACAAAATAAGAAAAAAGAAAATCTTGAAGGAAAGGCATTATACAGTAAAATACTATCAGTGAACACTGCATGATTTGTCAATCTATTGGTGTTTGGGATAGGCTAAGGTTTGAGTCACATATACAATAACCTAATATTTCTTTTCTGTCTTCGTTACTTAAATAAAACAAATAGCTTGCAATAATCAGACTACATATAAATCTTAAACTGACAATCAGATTTGTTAACATGACACACATAATTGTAAATAGTTATTTTTGTATCTAAATTCTTCATGGAGAATGTTAAAGTTATCTTCGTGAATCATATTATACTTTGCAAATATCCCATATTTTCCTTAATGCAACTAAGATATCACTGATCATTCAAAGCCATATGTATCCTTAGTTTACTAAGTTTAATTTACTCTCTGTATTTACATTAAAATTTTGCTAAAAATCCCTAAAAGTTGTAAAGAATTATATTTCCTTTTTCCAGGAGTGTTGCTCCTATCTGGGAGAAAACTAAACAAGAATATATCCCAGTTCAGAGTTGTGTGATTTGATCTGAAATGTATTTTACAATCTGTATCTTAGTAGTTAATTTACTAAGACACTATGTTGAAGATGTATATTTTTAATCATTACTCTACACATGTATTCTAGAATTGACTTTAGAGTTTTGTCCCAACAAATGAAATTCCAAGCCCAAGCCATTCTTCTAATTTATTATAGAGAGATGAATACAGATCAAGCATTAGGAAAAACATGCTAGTTTAATTTTATGCAAGAAAAAATTTCCCATCATCCCTCATTCCAATGTTCAGCCCCCCCTCAAAAAGAACTTGGTTAGAATATTCCAATACTATATTTTCTGAAACATGGAAAAACAATATGAGATACTTTCAGTCAGTATAACTGAAAGATAACTTGTTTGAAATCAGTGATGCATGCCATCAAGAAATCACTTACTTTCAAGACACAAAGAACAAATCTTAATTTAATAGCTAATGATAATAAAAGTAACACATTCATTCCTCCTGCCTTTTTTCTTCACCATCCTTAACCTTTCACAAATAGGAGAGAACAAAGGGCAATTTCTGGCTTCTTAAATTAAATACTTCATTTACAAAAGTACTGAATAATCTATGGGGAAAATGTTTAACTAACATAGTCTGGTTTATTATGGATTTTTGCCTAATGGTTAATTGATTAGAAAGCCCATTAGTCAGTTACATAATGCCTCATCAACATTTCTATTAATATATTATAAAGTCTTCCAACCACATTTAAAGAAAGCATCTAAAACAAGTTTGGTTTATTTATTTCTTAAATACTCCTAATAATAATAAAACAAATATTAACTCAGTCTATTTATTATTGCTGTCAAAAGATGATTATAATACTAAATTATGTCCAAGTATTTAAAAATAGCCTTTGGTTATAAAACACACAGACATATGCAAGTATATTGAAATAATTTTCCTATCAAATCATTTTCCCATAAAATATCAATTCAATTTCTCTTTAAAATGACAAACTATGAATGTTCCAGCCAAAGGTGGACTATTCCCTTTGCATGAATTTCCCAATGTCTTTTTAGTATATGGAAGAGAAACAGTATAAGATCTAGTACACTAAGACCTTTCCACTTTCAACACATGATGCTTCTCTGACATTTTCATTTACAGATGTGAAACTCACATGCATGTCGCTAACCCCACTTGCCTTACTTCTGCTTAAAAACAGCAGGTACATTCTGATCTCAAGAGCTTTTATTGGTCACTCCTCATACTTGTCATGCTCATTCCTCATATACATATGACTTCTTTCTACAAGTCTTTACAAAAGTGTTATTTCTATGGTAGTATCCAGTTTCTATGAAATCTTCTGATATTTGTTATCCCACAAATTCTCTGTTATTTTGTTTCTAGAGTTGTCTTGTCTTATAGTTTTATGTTCTTGTTGGTCTGTGCCCTCAAATTCATAAAGACTTTTTGTTTTCTTAATTTTAGCACAGTATTTCTGAATCTTAGAATGGTGTGTGGTTCAAAATATATATTCAATAAATCCTTGTTGATTAAGTTGAAAACCATACTACTGAATTCATTTCTACTCTCTTGGTTTGGTAGTGACGGATCTTATGCGGTAAGTAGCAAATGGATAAGATGTATCATTGCAGGAAACAACATGGTTTTATTTACTTGTTTTAGTTGTGAAGCTGTTATATTTTTAGATAAGTACATCAAATGTTTGTGTCCTCTCTACCAATAAGAAACAAAAATAACCCAAAAAGAGAACCTAAAATTTCATCAGCGTGTAAACTCAAAAATAAAGAAAAGAAAACATAGATTTGGGAATCCACAGCCATTTTTATATGAAAATTAAACACAAAGGAATGTTAGGACATATAAATTTTAATAATTTTAGAACATATTAATAATAAATTTAGGAAAAGTACGATTTAATAATTAATAACTAAAATTAATGAACTTCAATAATTGATAGTTATGCTATTAGTCTTGGCAAATCTGGTTATATAACTAGGCTCTCTTAGCATTCTTGAATGGTATAGGTCTAGGCATGAAAAAGTGGATGCAGAGCGGAAACAGATATTCAAACACACAGGTCAGAATCTTGGGTCAGCCATTCACTTGACAAGTGAATTTAAATCAGCTCTTTGTCCCATTTCAAACTATTTTTCTTGCATGTAATATTCACCTTCAAGTTTTTATAAGTATGATATCATGGTTAATTTTATCTTCACCTTTCATAAGACATGAATAATATGATATTTTTATTAATAATTAAGACAGGGAAGAATCCAAGCAGTTCTAATTTTTTTTTTGATAAACTTACACTGCCTCCAGAACTAGGACATATGTTCATTCCAATTAAATGACACTTTTTGGAAAATCTTGCTGTGCTCATATTTTCAATATGTACTTGTTCGAAACAGGTGCAGCGACTAGTGACTAACAAAGTATCTGCATGACTCTAAGATCCTTGCTTAATTTTCAAATTCTACAATTTCCATGCCTTTTAAAATGTGTAGATAAGCTTATTTATGTAAATGTGTTTATCAGGTGCTTTTCTGTTCCTATGATAAAATACATGACCAAGGCCACTTAAAGAATGAGTTTACTTGGGCGTATGGCAGGGACAGCATGGCAGCAGGCAGCAGGAGCAGGAGGAAGCTGAGGGATCACACATGAACTTTGAGCCCAATGTTGCGAGCACAAATTGAGCTCCCAAACACAAATTAAATGAGGTTATAAACTCCCAAAGCTCATCGCCAGTGATATGCTTCCTTCAGCTAGGGTGCACCTCCCAATGCTCCAAAACAGAGCCAGAAGTGGGGGGCCAAGTGTCCAAATATCTAAGCCTATGGGGGACCTTTTCTTTTTCCTTTCTTTCTTTCCTTCCTTTCTTTTTTTTACAATGCTTATTTAATTCATATTATTTATATATTTTCTTTTCTCTCTAACTTATTTCTCAAGAATTTCATATTTTAATCTTATTAACTGCCCTCCTCAACTCCCCACAGTGCACTTCTCACTACCTTACCCAGCTAAATTTTTTTTTCGAGACAGGGTTTCCCTTCAGGTTTGGAGCCTGTCCTGGAACTAGCTCTTGTAGACCAGGTTGGCCTCGAACTCACAGAGATCAGCCTGCCTCTGCCTCCGAGTGCTGGGATTAAAGGCGTGCGCCAATACCACCTGGTTTCCCAGCTAACTTTGTGTAGTGTTTTTTTTTGTTTGTTTTTGTTTTTTTTTTAAACTTGCTAAATCCAATTTGTTCTGCCCATATACTCTCGAATGTATGGCCTTCCTCTGGAGCATAGTTTATTGAACAGGAGCTTCACTCACAAAAATGCCTCTCCTCTCGTGGCAGCTATCGAATGACAGTAGTCCCTCACCATGCATCTGCTATCACTTCCATTGTCCCACAGGCTTAGCCACATGGTCTGGAGAAGCAAAAAGAGTTGGAGACTTGATAAAAGATTCTGTCAAGAACAATATTACCTAAACAACTGAAACCCATTATATGATATGTCTTTACAAATGTAAAAATAAGGAAAATACTCTGATCTGAACCCATGACCCTCTTATAACTAGCTCAAATCCATAATGCAGTGCTCTATGCCTTGCATTATCAGACACTACAAAAACTTACAGTTTCTGCCTAATATTTCTTTGTGAAATTGATCGTTACTGGCATTTATCTCAGAGGAATATTACAAAGTAATACTCAGATTTACATTTATATTGAATTTGAATTTTGGAGAGATAGCATCTATTAAACCAACTTCTAGGCAAGATTTTTGTGCCATTGTCTGTGTTTTACACCCTGAGGAAACTGAACCACAAAAGTATGAATTTCTTTGCCTAAGGCATAAGCTCTCAGCAGCAGAGGGACGTTATAAGCCAGATGAATTATGAATCAGACCCGTGTCAGGGACTCACAGTATACAGATCAGCGGAATTGACATAACTCATCTCTCATGATGCTGTGGTCCTGTGGCAAAATGGTTTTTTACTGTACAACAGTCTTTTCCACAAAAAGGAAACTGCTTATAAAATAAAACAAAAAGAAATAAAGTTACTTAAACCGTTTAAATTATTACTAACATGATAAGAGCAACTGTCTTTTCTGTTGCTGCTGGTTTACTTCCTTGGGAAGACAATCTCTCAGATGGAGTTTGCTCACCTAAACCACTCCCCTATTTTTAAGTTGCAGTGTAGTTCTTATCAATCTAACTTATTCTACCTCTGAGAGGCTATATAAATATCATAACCCCAAAATACAGATGAAAAAATAGGAGTTTTATATTTATGCAGGTTTTCAGCTTGATCATACATAAGAATTAAGAGTATATAAGTAATTAATTTTGATTTTAAAATTAAATTAAATATAAAATTATAAAATGTTTTATGCAAATTTGAAAAATATTTAATTTGGAGCAACAAAATGTTGGCACAAATAATTATAGTATCTTGGCCCATTTTGTATTTTGTGTGTGTGTGTGTATTCATGTTCTTTGCTCCCATAGGGCACCCATTACCTTCCACATTAGTTAAATATGGCTCATCCAATTTATTATGATGAAATGTGGGTAGAAAATGTTTTGCTGAGAACCTGGCACAATCTACAACCCATAATCTTTATATACCTCAATTTGTAGATGTATAAATCAGACTTCAATAACCTTAAACAAGTATGTTCAAGATTTCAAATGCTTGTGGCTGGGAAGAGGGATGAGTGGCTTGGAGTTCCTACTATTCTTCCATAGGACTCAAGTTTCAAGAACCCACAAGGAGATACTCATAGCGACCTGTAACTCCGACACCAGGAAAACTGGTGCTTCTACCTTCCATAGGCATGTGAATGTATGCTTGTATACACACACACACACTCATAAAAGATAAATAAAGCTAAATAAAAATGGATAAAGAGACAAAGCAGAGTTTGTTACCCATAAGTCTAGATCAAAGTCTTTGTTCTGAAAGCCTGAACAAATTTTGTTCCCTTTACTTAGAAAGTCACAACCATCAGCCATTCCAAATTTATCTGCTCATTACTTTTTACTAAGTCAAATTCATCCTTCAGACACACCGCTCTCCCAGGAAGCTTAATCTGGCTTGTGCTTCTAGAAGTGATTTGTAATATCCTGACATTAACAATAGTGCAATCGTAAGTGTTCTGTGTGATTCTCTAGTTTGGAGAAATTAAATTACATCAAACACCATTACTTTTTAAGTATCAATAAATGTTACTAATATTTATATCAAAACTTGAATAAGTAAAACAGAGTCTGAAGAAAATCTCAAAACTTAAGAGCAAACACAGTTCCATGTATTGTATTTCTATATCAGCCATTTTAAAACATGAAATATTCATGTTTTAGAAGAGGTAACAGGTTTGGAACACCTAATTCAACTACAAATAATAGAAAATTTTATATTTAAATGCTTTGCATAGGAAGCAATTTAGTACTGAATGAACACTGAAATAAATAAAAGGCCTCATATTATTTAAGATGTGAATGAGCCCATGTGTTCTTGTGGTTTTTATAACCCCCCCCCTTTCCTTTCTGTAGTGGAGAGAAGGTTTATGATAATACTAAGTGAATTTACCATTAGCATTCAAAATTAAAATGATTCTTGTCCTAGAACAGTGGTAAAACCATGTGGAATTATTTACTAAGCTTTCTCATAAGCCATCTTGGACTGTCGTCACTGATTATTTTATCTTCAAGGCTAGGACAATATACCCTGCAGACAACGTACGCATGATTCCTGTAATTTAGATTAGATTACAAACTTTTAAGTATTTTGTTTTAAAATCATCATAGCAACTATTATAATTCTCTAGTATTAGTTTTCTTGTTTTGTTATGCAACAGAAATATATATCTTCAAATGTTTTGAAGTCAGTGGATAAGTAATTTAAAAATATGAGCCATTTTTATTAGTTAATTTCTAAAGCCAAGCTGAAAATAATAGAAAGGCTATGATCATAAAAGTATTTGATTTTTTGACTTTGGTCTCTCGGGGATAGCTGATAGCAATTGTGCATTACCAGTCTCGTTTAAAAGGAGCCCAGTAATTAGAAAGCTGTGGCATAATGTCAGTGGTAGATCTCACTTCAATGCCTACCTTTCAAGAATCATTTGGGAACATGGAAATGCTCCCTGGTTTTTCACACTGGCACCCCCAGACATTTTGAGGCCATCTGGCTAGGAAGTAGCACCCACCCCTCATTATTTATTGACAGTCACAGACAGCTCTTCGGAAAATATTTGTCTCTGGTAGTACTCTATTTTGTTTTTAGTGGTAGTGTAAACTACCAATAAAATATATTTTGAATGTCTTTTCTTAGTTTGTTGCAAACAAATACACACAGACATGAAGTAAATAGCAGATGAATTAGATCTTTCATTCCTGACACTCATCAAGAGCATAATGATGAAAGAAACAGTAAAAATGGGGCAAAAGAGATTTCAAATAAATAGGATAAAGTATTTAGAGATAGAAGTTTCCATGACTTGATACTATTTTTATTTTTTACAAAATTTCTTATACTGGAAACCATAGCTTTTGATAAGTAAACTAATGCAAAAACAATTATTCAAAATATAATTCTATTTAAAAGAAGATAGCTTATAAATAATTTAAATTCCAGATAATTTAACCTAAAGGAATTCTATCAATTTTCATTTCAACTGTGTTCTACCTTCCTCCCATACCTACACACCATCTTAGTTCTGTTTTAGATACATAAGGTTATTGGTAAAATAGATATGAAATTGATTTTACAATGTTTATTTTAAAAACTCCCAGTGTATTTTTGAATCCTAGTAGCTTCTACTTTATGCAAAAAGAACATTTCACTATTAAGCTGACATAATTTGTGGAGGTGTTCATATCTTGTTCTAAGAAACCGGAGCATGTGGCGAATGTCTCCCAACTGTGACTGACAGGGTGCTCGGCGAGGAGATGGCACTTCATTTTAGATTTCAGTTGACAGCATAAGTACCTCATGACTCTAAGCTCCTTGTCTGGATTTAAAATTTGGAGGATCGGTTGTTCTATTTACCATATTCAAGTTCAAAATTCCATACTGTCTCCGCATACTCTCTAGATTTTCTCAAGGACATGGAAATTAAATATAATAAACTATCTGAGATTTATCAAATACTTATAGATGAAGGTTTTTTTCCCAGATAGCCCCATATATGAGTGCATCTAGATATTCATCAAAAGAAAACAAGAATATTTGTCTATTTCTAAAAGTAACCTTTTCCCCCAGCTTCTTAATACCTAACATCAATAGCATAACATCACATTTCCAACCTAAAAAACGGCTAAAATTAAGAATAATGAGTTTCTGAAAAGTATGGACTGTTCCTGTTGGGAAAATTCATTATTATAAAATTTAAAGTTGCACAAAGTGCATGGCCTACAGGAAAACATATGTTAACCTGTTGTTTTTCTTTTTCTTTTTTTTTTTTTTTTTTTTTTTTTTTTTTTGACAAGGGGTCTGTAACCTTGGATGGCCTGGGATGGTGGATGGGTAGGAATGGCATTTCTCTAACATCATCATGTTCGCCTGAAGTGAAGACAGAAGTTTACTGATATTTGAGAATAGTAAGATTATATTGGGAAGACTTCTGCAGAGACCGACATAAATTGATATTTGAGCATTCTGCTTATAGTGTAATTGATGGACTTAAGCTGGCATAAGGCCGGGGGCAGAACCTGGTGTCATCGTTAATAATCCAATGAGTGATGACAGGAGCTCCTGTTGGGACAAAAGAACCAGCAACAGGAACTTAAAAAGGAAATGAGTTTCATCATCTGTGTAGGTAAAAGTGGACATTTCTGCAATTCCAGACAGGCTAAAATTTCCATATAATTCATAAAACATTAGCTTTCCCTAAAAATAGCATGCATTCAAATTCAGGTAATTACGAGTTCTAGACTGGTAAATGAGAAAGAATTGGCATATACTGAGGGAGAAGTATGACAAATAAGGAAAAATCTACATAGGACAGTCATAGGAAGAATTTCTGCAGCTTCTCTTGGTTAAGGATTTATTTTCTTTAGTGGAGATGCTTTTAGTTAAGATGACAATGACATTATTTATTAAGATGCTGCTTGGAATTCATATGCTATGGTGAACTCAATCATTTAAAAAAATCCAAAATGGTAAAACATTTAGCATTGTGGTAGGCAATATTCTAAGGTGCATAGTTCTGATAGAGTAAAGCTCTGATATACTGAACAGGAAGTTAAGAAGGATGGAAACCTGAAAAAAATGGACTTTAATATATTTATTTTGTTCCCAGATTTTGGTTTATAGCCTTAAACCTTTCCCCCAATCTAACTTCGTATAAAAGAATTAAGTATACTCAGATAATGATTTAGCCTATCCTAAGAAAATCTTAACTGTTAGCCATGAGAGGAGCTCAGTCTTCATAACTGAGATATTGTGTATATGCATATACATACATATGTGTGTATCAATGCAATAACTGAAGTGAAAATGAAGCCAGTGTATTCCTCTGAAAGGTGACTTATAAACGCCTTGTCAAACTACCAAAATACTCTGTATAATTTCTTATTATACAGACTCTAAAGGAGCAAAACATAATTACAAATAAAATAAAAAACAACGGTGTGTAAAGACAACCAACTACCTGTAAAAATATAATTTGAAAGCTGCATATTCAATAAGGGGTTAATATCCAAGATTTACTATGACCTCAGCAGCAAACAAGGAAAATATTAAAAATTGGCAGAGGTCACACACTTCAAAAACAGACATATGAAAAATGGTGAATATTCCTAATCATGGGAAAATGTAAATTAATAGCACAATGGGTTAGGATTTCACACCTATCACAATAGCTTTTATATTAAAAAGATAATGAGTGTTGATGAGAATGTAGGGACAATGGTATCTTTGTTCATTGCTAATGAAAACATAATTAGTTCAACTATTTGGTAAATGTTATAGAGGTTCTTCAAAAAAACTGAAGAAAAACTTACTATATGGTATTACAATCGCTTTTTAGGGGTTACTTTCTTAAAGGCTTGAAATCAGTTATGTCTAAGAGATGTTTAACTGTCATGATCACTGTATTTCATATTTACATCATATTACAGAATAATATATCATGGCTCTTCAAGAAAATTCATTATATATACTTAGCTTGTGGCATGAAGATTGATCCTTCTGGGAATTATAGTCACAGCCAACAGTATTTTGCTTTTGATTTTAGCTTAATTGTTTAGAAAGCTCTGTTCCAGAATAAGTTGGAATAAAGAGATCCAAATTTTTGATAAAAAATGCACTTGTATAGGTTCCTTTGCACTATGTTATTGACTTTATCTAAAACAGTCCCCAAGAACTCTAATTAATCTAAGAACTTCAGTGTACACGACCTTCTAGGTCCCAACAAGTCCAAGTCCTAACCTAGGAAGGTTCAAGGACCATAGTTTGTGGAGAAACAAGCTCAAACCTTCAACTGGACCTTTGGAGCTCAGTCCAGTGCTCCAATGTAGGTCTCTGTCTCTATCTCCATCTGTCACCAGAAAAAGGTTCTACAATGATATTCAAGATAGTCATCAGTCTGACCACTGGACAAGGCCAGTTCAGGCACCCTCTCCTCCGCTGCCCAGGGTCCTAGCTGGGGACATTTCCGTGGACACCTGAGAACCCCTCTAGAGGTTGAAGAGAACCCCTCTTGCCAAACCCAAAATGTCTCCCTTAACTAAGATATCTTCTTCCCTGCTCTCATATTCACCCTTCCTCCATCTCAACCATCCCACTCCCCTAAGCTTTCCTCCCTTCCCCTTCTCCCTTCCCCCCACCCCACCCCTGTAAGGAAGGGGACTTGAACTTCCCATAGGGCAGGGACTGGAGGGGGGGTGAGGGTGAATGGGGGAGTAGGAGGGAAGTGGGAGGAGAGGAGGAAGTGGAAATTTTGAATGGTATTATTTATAAAGTAATAAAAATTTATTAGAAAAAAAAGAAACAAGTTCACTACTGGGTAAAGAATAGTAAGTTATTTTTATCGGAAATGTAGTTATAAAATCTGACCTTCATGTGCAGAGAAAAGTTGTTGATGCTTTGATAACTGTCCTTCAGGTGTGGGTGAGAGTTTCAGTGTCAGAGAAAGTACTTAGTACAAAGGGCTGGGAAGGCATAGATGATGTGGGAGCTATTTGACAATTAATAAGGGATGTTATTATAGGGATGTTGTTATGAAATAGCTGTCAGAAAGTTGTAGTAGAAGGAACTTACACTGGAATGAAAATGACATTCTGTCTAAACACTGAAGCAATAGATGTGAATTGTTGGTATCTAGCATATTTTACCTAAATGTTCATTTTCGGGTTGGACATAACTGTGACGTTACAGGGATTACAATATGATGCTATGCTCTGTGTTAAATATTTAATCACAGGAAGATTTTCACTTCATGTAGATTATTATTTTAAAATATCATGAAAAATACACTAACACACTTTAAAATGATTTGCTAAATAGAAAGTTAAATGTTTCAAAGCAAAGTAGAGTTATTTAAGGCTCAGAATATACCATTTGTTATATGTATAACTTCCTGTATTCCAAACTTCCTCTTTCAGTATTTTCACTCTCTATTATTGCTTATTTTAAATATGTATTTATCTATGAATCAATATTTATAATATATGTGGTGCAAAGTCACGATTCATGAGTATCATGTGAAATGCACACCAGGCTAGTTAAATACCCATCATTCTTATGGTGAGGACATTTACTCGCAACAATTTTGAACTGCACAGTTCTCTAGTGTTTACCATCTTCATCACTTAGGACACTAAAAACCAAAGATATTTCCCTTTCATCATCACCTTGCATTTCTTGCCCACCTGTGGCCTCTGTAACATGATTCTCTGCTTTACTACACTTAAATCGTATCTCTATTTCCATGCCTTGCTCATTTTATTTAACGCAATATTTTTTAATTCAACTCATGAAAATTGCAGGATTTCGCTTTAAGGATAAGTGTGCATGTGTGTGTGAGTGTGGGTGTGTGTACTTGCATGCACTATGTGTGTTTGTGTGTGTATATACTTTCTTTATACAGTATCTATTTTTGATATTTAAGCTTCTTTTTGTTTAAGATGATCTATAGGAATTGTAAAAATAAAGAGGAAACTGACATAGATTTATATGGTTATACCATGGCCATTAATGGTAGTCAAATTTATATAAGGCATTAATGTTTGCAAGTCAGGTGAAATAAGTTTGTGTTTTATCAGTAATGGTGGTGGAAGGTCTTAAGCATTAGAGAAAGATCAATGAAGAGAACAAGCTCAATGGTTTTGTGAAAAATAAAAAATAAAATACATAACAAATATTAGCCCTATAAATGAGAGTCAAAATATTGTTCTGAGCTTAGAAGCGTTTAAAAGAAGATTCTAGATTCAGCACAATGCCAGCTTTTTCTTCCCAATGTTTTGTATTCTACAATACAAAATTTCAGGAAACATCCAGTTACTAAAAACTATAGAGTATGCCAAATTCTTTTCTTCACTTTAATTAAAATAACCTGCTCATCATATTAAATCTGTTCTATCTAATGATGCTTCCTAAATGGTACTTAACTTCCCTGTCCTTAATTTATGCAGATAATTTGCTATTTACAGAGGGCTTTGCTTCTTTCCTCACTTTCTGAATATGTGCTCTCTTACCAGTCCTGAATAATCATTTAAAAGATGAACATTGTCAAATCTTTCTCTCTGTGAAGTTCTTTCAAGTCCTTCCTTGCCTTCTGGTTACCCTGAGGACAGAATTTAAGCTTGTCAGTGGGTAGCACATTGAATGATTCCCTGATTTAGACAAGTTTATTTGCAAGCCTCTGCTTTTGAACATGCTGTTCTTTCTGCTTGGAGTTCTCCCACGTTTGCTATTAAATAGCGTAGAATATGAGAAGCCTTCCTTTCTGTCATAACGAAGTCTTCACCAAGAAGGAACCATTGGACCAAAGTAAAAGCCCCCACGAGAGACATGCCTTCTGAAAGACAAAGTTTTATTTAAAACTCTGGAGTGCCAAGAATTCCCAATGTTAATGTATTATAATGGAGGAAAGAAGCCTATATGTACTCTGGTCCTTCTGCTTGTTTATATAAATCCTATATGAAAGTACAACTTAAAAGATGTAGGCCTCTTCTTATCTCATGACCGATACTCAGCCTCAATTCTCTGTTGATAACAACAGATGCTCCCTTTCCTTTAAGGGGTTTGGGGACTTAGTCCTGACTGGTCAGGAAGCTCTGTGAAGGATCCATCTGTGAGAAAAGGGAACGCTGCCTGTCAGACCAAGAGTTAGACAGCAACGTATCATGTTTGACAATGTGTGAACAACTAAAGACAGAATGTTCGGTAGTTTCGAAAGCTCCCATTTAATTAATTCCATTAACATTTCCATGAAGTGAAACATAATGTCTGCATTTCCCATATGGGACACGAAGTTGGAGCCACAGAAATTAAATCCTTCTGTGTTAGATCTGCACCCGTATGCCTCTGTGTGCTTCAGTAAACAATCCTGGATTTTTTAACACCATTAATATTTAATCTTCCACATCACCATCCATCAACTATCCTTAGGTTTATAATAGAGTTCATTCGAACATGATGTTTATATATACACATTACAGAAGTAGGTTGGAGAGCTGGTTTTGCAGTTAAAGCATGTGTGCTCTTACAGGGGACCTGGGTTTAGTTCCCAGCATCCACATGGTGACTAACAATTATCCATAACTCCAGTTCTAGGGGATCTGGTGCCTTCTTTTGACCTCCATGGACATCAGGCATGTTTGTGGTTCACAGGCATACATGCAAGCAAACCAATCATATAAAGAAAATAAAAATAAATAAAATTGGACCAATTATTTGAGGAGCATGTTTTAAAAAATAAAATAAAAACATTATCCAGTGATCTCTTACATTTATGATGAGAAAGATGCACTAACATTTATTTGGAAACAATTGTAAAGTTAATAACATAGGTTACAAAACTTCATATATGAACAAAGAAAATAAAAACATATTTCCACCTCAGATTTCAAATGAAAGTAAATTGCATGGGGTATAATTACACGAAGTGAGTTTTGAATACTTTGATGACATACTGACATCCATCTTCTTTTTAGCTCATTTCTGCCATCTGTGTATGTCTTTGGGCAAACTGTCTATGTAAATGTATAATCCATATTCAGATGGCTACTTCTTATGGCTGAATTGTAAAGTTGTTTATACCTACAAAATGGACATAACTAAAGCTGAGTGAAATCAGTGAAACACAGGGATGCTGCCGGAAATGCCTCTGATACATTGTATGTTTGATTCGGGTTAATTGTCAGTTTTTATTTGTCTACACTCCTCATACTGTTGCTGAAATTTCAAGATTACTGTACTTAGTTATGTGGGTGCATATGGGGTCACAGCCCACAGTTTAGGGAGCTGGGGTTTAAGGGATGGCTGTGCCAATTAGGTCAATGGGAAATATAGTTCACTGAATTATAAAGTCACTTCCTTTTGAGGTTTTAATGGGCACAGAAAATCATATATATTAATGAGGTATTATTTGATGTCATGACACATGTCTGCATAATGCAATGTTCAAGTCAGATTGAATAGAACTCTTATCATTCATAAATTAGTCTGAGTTAAAAACATTTTCTTGATGCTTTTTGGAAATATCTAATATGATATGACTTCTTATGTTAATTCTACTTGATCAGTCACTGGTTGGTCACTCCCTCAATCTCTAGTCCACCTTTACCCCAGCACATCCCATAGGCAGGACCCGGTGGAGTCCTGTCCTTTCCTGAACAGAAACATGGGAAGAGTGGACTGGGGTGTTGGGAATAGAGGGAAGTGAGATAGGTGAGATATTGGGAGGCAAGAGGAAAAGGAAACAGCACCCCGTATGTAAAATAAATTTTAAAAGTAATTGATAATATATTGAGGCAAAATGCAGAGAGAAAATTCTTTATAGTGACTATATTAAAGCATACAATTCAATGTATTTAGTATTTTAAATATATTCATCCACAGGTCCTCCAAATAATTTTTCCCAGACTTATCCAAACTATAAACTTAGTGCCCCCTTTATATTTTTAATTGAATAACCCGTTGACTCCAATTTGTGTTGTCCACATACATTTGGGGGTGGAGCAAGTTCAACCTACTACGAGCTACATCCTTAAAGAAAACAAACTCTTGCTGCTCTGGAAGCCACCAACTGCCCACAGTTCCTCAGTCTTCATTATAATTTTTTTAATTAAAAACAATACATTTTACTTCCTTTGCAGGAATGTTTTGCCTACATGTATGTCAGGGTATCACTTGCGTGCATGGTGCGCTGAGAGTCCAGAAAAGAATGTCATATCCCTGGAAATGGAGTAACAGTTGCTTGAGAGCCACCAGCTGGGTGCTGGAAATTGAAACCAGGTCCTTTGGAAGATCAGTTGGTGCTTTAACAGCTGGTCTATCCCCCTAGCACCTTGATTATTTTCTTAAAATCCCAAAATCTAAGCTGTATTATCTACTTTGTTATCCATATTGATCTTTTCTTCAGCATTCTCTAAATCGGAGTGCTGGTCATTCCATTCCTCGTGTGAGGAAGACCAGAGTGAGAGCTATACTTAGCACTTACAACCCTCATTAGTAACTAAAGATAATACAATTTTTAAAATTATGGTAAATCCTTACTCATGGTGTCTCGCATCCTCTTCTGGCCCCTGAAGGCAGACATTGATGTCCACATAGGAAAAACACTCTTGTCAAAGTGTGTCCTCAGGGCTTTTGCATTTGATATGAAAAATATTCAGAAATGGTCTACCTTTCCTATTTTTGCAGGACTTATATAAAACCACTTATCACTTTTGCTCTACACTGATCCTTTCTCTCTTCGGTCTATTGTCTACAAGAAATATTGGAGGAACTCTCTTAAGAAACAAGTTCGTGATAATTCCAGCCACTGTGGCCCTGCTGGTTAAGTGGGTTTCCATGTCTTAGGAGAAGAGCACAGGCCAGAAGCATTAGAATTAGTATTAGGTCTGTGAGAGGACTCTGATTTTCATTTAGTTTAGACAGAAGAAATATTGTTTAGTTTGGCAGCACTATGATTATTAAAGTTGAAGATACCTTAGAGGAAAATGAATTTACATAATCTGCTGTAAATTCCGTGGAGGTTCTTTGCTATTCCTGAACTGGTAACAGGTGCAACTTGTGGTGAATTCTTATCCTCTTGGCTTTCATAG
This sequence comes from Chionomys nivalis, assembly GCF_950005125.1. Classification (NCBI taxonomy): domain Eukaryota; kingdom Metazoa; phylum Chordata; class Mammalia; order Rodentia; family Cricetidae; genus Chionomys; species Chionomys nivalis. The sequence goes on from NC_080105.1 coordinate 24,091,574, forward strand.
AATGTGGTTTCTAACTTTTTCTCAAGTCTTATCTACTGTAATAACATGTTTTTTATTTATTTTATATATTTCTTTTATTTTTTTGATATGATATGATGACATTATTTCCCGTTTCCCCCTTTTCTCACCAAACCCAGCTATATGTTTTCTTATTAGTTGTTGTAATATTCAGATATGAAATATATATATATATATATATATATATATATATATATATAGTGTGTGTGTGTGTGTATGGATTCCTGATACTTGAATACACCATACTCATCCTATAAAATGCTACTTGTATATGTATATTCAGAGCTGATAATTTGGTGTTGGATTGGAGGTAAAATTCAACTGCAACTTAACTAAACCAGCATAACACCTAACTGATCTAAACATTTGTCCCGGTATCCACAGATAAGTATAGCCCTCGCCCCTCAACAACGTTATCGTTGCATTGCATCTTAGTGTTCAAGAACATTTATAAATAGCTGCAATGATCCATAGTCACTGAAAAACCCTCCATATATCCATTCCCTACATTCTTTCAGGCCTCTACACGTATGATCTTCATATCAGCTTCTAATGTTTCCAGTGAAGGGCAGCATATCCAAATGCTTCTCCTTTGAAAGACCCTAAATCCATGTGTTACTGTCACTAAACTTAGTTATTACTACATATCTGACTGATTATTCATCCAATCTAGTTTTGCCATAACGGACTACAAGATCTCTGGAGATTTCACAGTAAGAAATAAATATTCCTCTTTAAGGTGGTTATATAAATTTTAGTCAGTATTATCCTTGGTTTCAAAAAGAAAGACATCCTACATTTTTAAACGGAAGAAACGATTAGTATTTCATTATTTTTTTTCTTTAGCTGCTCAGTTTTGACGATAATAAAGTCAAAAGGTTTCCAAATAATGGAATTTGAAGAGCAGCAGGTCAACATTTATAGAGAAAGTGGTGCAAAGTAAGATCAGCAAGAAAAAAATTAAAACGAAAAAAGATGTCAATCCAAACTGCTAGAGTGATTCCAGTTAAAGAAATTTTAATTGACCCTAATCAGTTAGCTTGGGTCACTAGCTTCATTTTCCTGTCTTTCTTCTTGTGTTGTAACATGAATGTATTGAATGTTTTAATGTACCAATTTTTAAGTTAAATGGACTTGCATTGCTCTAAACTGCTGTCACCAACACAGGCCATCTGCACCCTGTGCTTCCTGGTTGTGAGTTAGCATCACAGTGCCCCACTCGCCCTTTACAGCTGAGTATCCCATCTAATCAGAGCAGGTTCCAGCAGTTAATGAGACAGTCCCACTGGCTTTCAGCCATTGCCTTTCAGACAACAAAAAAAGAGATACAGCAAATTCAAAATGTGGTGGCCCTTCTTTCTTTCTTCTCATCCTCAGAGAGTCTAGCATTGTTCCTTGAAATAAAATCATAATGGCTTAAATATTCAGTAACCACATCAGTTCTCCTAAAGATACTGACTATTCTTTTAGGAAAAATTAGAGAAAAGAAAAGCTCATGAGCCACAGATGGAACAACTCTTGAAAGCCAATCTGGCCCCCTCTTGGCAGAAGAGAGCCACATATGTTGTAGGGAGGGGACTGCTGTGGGGGACAGGAAAAGAGTTCTCTATACATGAAGATGACTTGTAATCGAGCCGAAGAAAATGTGCTTGGACCAAACAAGAAAGTTTTTGTCAAAACCAGAAGCCTGACTTGGCTGGTCATGTTTTCTAACCAAAGTGACTCCCCATACTCCTCAAATTCATGGTCTAGTCTTAGCAACCAAAGTAGAAATAAGTCTTAGAAACTTATTATCGGAAGAATTTTTTTAATTTTGTTTTCATGATAGATCATCCATAGATCAACTATGTAACCACATGAAACTGAATATATGACTTTATTCATGACGTCAGCCATTGTGAAACAACTCACTTTGGAAAGTTAGAATTTACCTAAACGTGTGCCGCAGACAGGAGACCTGCCACTCATTTATTAAGAGTTAAAATTCTGGTGTAGAGTGAAAGATTTATTCTGGAACATTCAAAGTCCTCCCACTCTGCCAATGGAAGAAGCTACAAACTTGTATGAAACAAATGTCTTTCGATGCCTCCTTTTATACAGATCAAGTTACAGAGGAAGCAAGCTCCCTGCTAGACAAGCTGAGGCAGGTGTAGTTTGGTGAAGTAGAACTGCACCCTTCAGTTCAGATAGTGTGGGCAAACAATGTCTTCAATCTAACCTATATAAGGCCAAAGTGAAATACAGCCAAAAATGAGTCCTCTTTTCATTTATTTGCAAAGTAGAATTTCTGTTACAATTCTCATCATTTAAAATTATTCCTTAACCTCAATATGATAGCACCAAGTTTAACAAATACAGCTCTAAGATAAAGCGACAATACTACCTCGTCAAAAGTGACTTAAAATTCATAATTTTAATCACTCTTTGAAAGAAATATGAGAGTTTTGTGTCAGCAATTAGGCATACTATGCCTTCTGGTTTTCCGCTACTGGAATATATATATATATATATATATATATATATATATATATATATATATATATATTCCTCTGTATACAGTCTTTAAGATGTGATTTATTCTAAATACAGGAAAAACAGTTACCTTCCTGGGGAGCTAAACTCCTACATAATAGATAAATGAGCTGTTCCAATAGCTAGTCTTTGAAGGCTGGGAGAATAAATAGGAAAGGGGGGAGAAGTAAAAAAGGAAAGAGTTGTATACAATTACTAATTTATGTTTTGGTTTTTGGAGACAGGGTTTCTTTGTGGAGCCCTAACTGTCCTGGAACTTGCTTTGTAGACCAGGCCTCAAGCTCAGAGACCCGCCTGCCTCTGCCTCCTGAGTGCTTGGATTAAAAGTGTGTACCACTACAACCGGCTACAATCACTTAATTTAAGTAGCGCAAAGTAGACAGAAAAAGACTGCAGCTGGGTGAGAAGGCCTTTACTTAGCATGTGTGAAGTCTTGAACTTAATTTCCAAATACAGTTACAATGAGATTAGAGAGGCACATGACATAGCTTGTTCTCACTATGTTAAGATCAGGAAACTATATCACTTGTCAAAAATAATTTTAAAATAAACTACTTTTAAGTTTATTTAATTTATAAAATAATAAATGTAATTTATTTGAAGTTTTTAGTCAAAAAACTCTCTGTAGCATATCACAAAAGTTGAAGCTATTTATCATTCTGAACATAAACTTGTAAAGGTAAATGCCGACAAGCATTTTTATTACAAATAAACTGTCTGAATAGTAGTTTTAATGAATATCTAATATATTACTAAATAACAGGACATGAGTTGAGGAACCAGGGGTGTATATTACCATATTTCAAAAAAGTTTTACTTTTTAGTGTCATTTCTCAAATTAATAGTAATGTGAATTTTGATAAGTCATATAATCTTTCGATTCTTAAAAACAGATGCTTTGTTTGTAGGTCTGAGCACAGGTCTCGCTATATAACCCTACTTGCCTGCAACTTTCTATGTAGACCAGGCTGTCCATTGACTTACTGAGAGCTGCTCATCTCTGCTTCGTAAGTGGGAGTGCTGGGGTTACAGGCATGTGCCACCACATCTGGTATGTAACAGTGGTAGTTTTAAAGAGAGGCAAGGCAAGGCACCAAAGCTCTTTGAGAGTATACAATTGGGTCGGGCAGTGGTGGCACACCTTTAATCCCAGCACTTGGGAAGCAGAGGCAGGTGGATCTCTGTGAATTTGAGGGTAGCCTGGTTTACAGAGCAAGTTTCAGTAGAGCCAGGGCTACACAGAGAAATCCTGTCTTGAAAAACCAAAAAAAAAAAAAAAAAAAAAAAAACCAAAAAAAAAAAAAAAAACAGAATCAAAACATAAGAAAGTGTAGATCTTTTTTGATTTAGCATTACTCAAAAAAAATTTTGAAGCCAGGTGGTAGTGGGAAATGCCTTTAATCCCAGCACTCAGAAGGCAAACATATCTCTATGAGTTCAAGGACAGCCTAGTCTACAAAGCAAGTTCCAAGACAGGCCCAAAGTAACAAAAAACCCTGTCTCAAGAAAAAAAAAGCACTGTTGAGGGTTGAGGGTTTTTTTCTATTTGTGTGTGTGTGTGTGTGTGTGTGTGTATGTTCATGTGTTTACAGGAGTCCATAAGGTCAGAAGATGGTGTTGTATTCCCTGTCATTAGGATAGCAAGTGATTTTGAGACCCCATATGTGAGAACTGAGAACTGATATCTGTTCTTTGGAGTGAGCAGTAGCTTCTCTTAACCACAGATTCACCTCTCCAGTCTCTGATGAAATCATTTTAGCATCTTCGCAATTTCATTTTACTTATAGATTTTAGGAAAGAGATACTTACATTGTTTAAACAGCACTCTTGGCTACCTATTTTGCCCAAGTTTAGACTCCCAGCTGCTAAAATTTATCTCTCTGTGGCTATAGTGATGTTTTGAAAATGGTAAGTGTAACATATCACTCATATTATTCCTTTTTCTAAGTATGCCTCCAAACTTGAGAATGAGTTCAAGAATCATAGACTGCCTTAAAATTTCCACTATGGTCTGTTGGTTGTTTAACTGTCTAGCCTCTCTCTCTATTCTGCAATTTATCTTCATTCTTATAGTATTCAATTCCTACTCCTCTATTCAGCACTTTTCTGATATTGAATTTGTGCTAAGACAACTTCTTGATTCTTCTACACCATCAATGACTTTTCTCTACAGTTTTCTATGATCTCTTTTGACATTATACCTTTCTACTAATTCACTGACCATACTTGTCATATACAAAGAAGCATCTTTGCAAACTATTTTAACATGTTTTCACAAAATATTCATACAGTTTTAGCTGATTTTTCTCCCTTACTTCATCATGGTGCTTCAGCAATTAATCATTGCCAGTTTGAGAACTGCTTTCTGTATTAAGTGTAGAATGAAACAGAAAACAGGAAGGAAAGAAGGAAGGGAGGGAGAGAGGGAGGGAGGAAGGGAAGGAGGGATGGAAGGAGGGAGAGATTGAAGAAAAATAAAAATGTTTGTCAAAACATACAGAATATCGAAGATATCTATTAAAATTATGCAGTATTCCTTTTTTGCTCCTGAGTATATGAGGAGAGGCATGCTTTAGAAAGTATTTACCCACTGCAACCCCATATTGTGTTGATTATGGCTTCAGTTTCTCAGTTCTTGCTTCTTTCTCTGCCAGTGTCCGGCCGGCCTTGTTTGTTTGTTTGTTTGTTTGGGGGTTTTGGGGAACTGTAAAGTGATGGTTACTACATGGCGTTTCCCTAGACAGAAAGATCATTTATTCATCCACTAGTTTAACGTGACTATTAATTACTGCTTCTGTTCACGAGACATGGTGTTGGATATGCAGTCGCAAACAACATTGACAGGATCCCTGCTTGACTCTTGGAATAATCAGTACTGCTCCTCTCTGCCTTCCTCTACTCATTCCATTCACCGAATCCTTGTGAACTCTTTACATCCCATATTTTCAATTTGAAAGCTAATTTTATTAATCATTAATCTGAATTAGTTTCTTTTAATGTGTGAGCCCACCAGGTTTATTTCAGACACTTGCTTTGTCATTTGCTCATGAACATTACTAGCAAGTGCCTCTCCTGTCATGCTCTTTCCCATGTATATGTGCTGGTCTTACCAGGCCACTCACAAAGAGAAGGGAGAATGGTCTTCTGAAAGCTTCCTTATTGTGAATGCAGACAGAAGGGATCATCCCACCAACCTTTTAATGGGAGGTCAGTGTATCTGTCAATCAGTTACCACCAGTTACTGCAAATGGGCCACTGCTCCCTCACTTATGCATAATAAGAGCCAGTTTTAATTGGGAGGAAAGTGAAGAAGCCTGAGCAGAAGCCACTTTGATTATAATAAAAGCTAATGTCATCAGAAAAGTCTTAGGACGTTTAAAAAAATGAGGGACAATCATAATAGTGTGTACAGTATCACACTGGCTACTCATTGGGAGAGCATTTGCTCAGCCTGTGAAAGCCCCAGATTCCTCACCCAACAGAAAAGAAAGTAAATTAAAACATACAATCAAGATGGAGTAAAAATAATAAAATCATCACACTGATATAAAGCTTTACTTTGTCTTTTCTCACCAGTATTTCATCTAGATATGACAAGCAGTCACATAAGAAGAAATTTCTGCTCTCCCCACTCTAAATCTTCCCCCTATAGACTGGCCAGCATTTCTTCCCAACTATTGTGCTGGATTTTTAGCTTTTGGGTTTCTGATTATTGACAGAGGGAAGAGGAAGCAAGGAAAACAAGGAAGGAGGTAAGATGAGTCACATAAAAGAATCTACTTCTACTTTGAGTTATTTATCTTCCCTTTTCTGTTTGCTATAATCATCCATAGATTTCTATATTTTTCCCTAATCTATCTTTTATTTATTGCAAAATTGGGGAAGGGAAAGAGAGGAAGAGAGGGAGAGAGAGAGAGAGAGAGAGATCAGAGATTCATCAACATAATTATTCAGTATTTAGAAATCAAATAGAAGCAAGAAAACCAATTAATGTAAAATAACATCTTTAAGGCTCAATTCCCTGAGCCCTCTTCATCAATAATTCACCTTGGATTTTGAATAGAACTGCTGGAATTAATCACCATACTAAAAGCTTATTAGGGCTATTCACTTCCCATTAGGACACTGCATTTTGAAAATCTGATATGAACAAAATGAAAATTCTCAACGTAGATATGAATTTTCACCAAAACATCTTTAATAATTAAACACTAAATAAAGACTTGATACCAAATATGTTTAAATTAGTTAAATTGTAAGAAAATTATTATATTTCATTTACGGTTTGTAGTGAACAACATAAACCAGAAGTATGCATTAAAAATTGTGAACGAAACTAAATTGATTGGGTATCACTGTGAATTGTTGGACCAAATCCTGTCTACTTCAGAATCCTGCATGGTTTCCATGGCAACACAGCAACAGCTAGTCTAAAAGCTATAGTTATCACTAGACAAAAGGCTTGCCCGAGCTTTCATTTCAGTACTCAGAAAATCTGAAGGACAAACCTGAGGGACCTGAAGAAAGAATTGAAAAAAAAATCCATTCCTTTCTAAACAAAATGGAAAATCTTCAATATGTTTAAAGGCAAAATACAACCCTAGCTTGTGTCATGAATACCTTTTACAACATGTTCTTAGAAATCAATGCAAAATACTCGACATTCTATAAAGATATTTTTCTAAAGGCATGTCAGGACAAAACAAAGAAGAATTTTTTGTTTAGTCTTTTTTATGATCTTTTATATCTTTTTATGATCAATTAAAAAAATCTAGATTTTTCCATTAATCCAAATCCTTTATATCTTATTTTAAACTGTCCACTATTCATTGCTAGGTATCTCTTTAATTTCCAATGTTTATTTTTAATCCTAGTGTATATGCTTGGCTGTCAGAACATACATGTGAGTGTGGTGTCTGTGTAAAGCAGAAGTGTTTGTCAGATTGCCTGGAACTGACAGGTACAGGCAGTTGTGGGGCTGTGAACCAAACTAGGTTCCTCTGCAGGAACAGTACTTGCTCTCAACTACTGAGCCGTGTCTCCAGGACTCACTGCCCAATAGTTTATTTCCAAAGTCAAGTGAAAAAAAATGGGACAAGTGAAGAGGAAAAATATGACGACTTTCCCCCAAATGTCTCGTTCTTATATTCTTTTTTTTTGTTTTGTTTTGTTTTTTTTTGTTTGTTTGTTTGTTTTTCGAGACAGGGTTTCTCTGTGGCTTTGGAGCCTGTCCTGGAACTAGCTCTGTAGACCAGGCTGGTCTCGAACTCACAGAGATCCGCCTGCCTCTGCCTCCCGAGTGCTGGGATTAAAGGCGTGCGCCACCATCGCCCGGCTGTTCTTATATTCTTTTAAAGGACTAGGTATTTCTTTTCAAAACCATTAAATGACAAAAATCAATAAATTTCTGGCATTACAAAATGCATGCAAATTAAAATAAAGTAAGTCATGGGTGAGATTCACTAAGCAAGTTTCTCATTCTAATACACAAAAGTTTCTTACGTCAGGGACCTTTTTTTTTCTCTTCTCCACTGTGAATGGGTACACTGGAGAAAATTAAGGTACTTTAAACCAGCCCATTGCAATAGAAGCACAAAAAGAAGGACAATATTTTACTCTGAACGGACTGATAGTGGCCAAGAATACTGAAGAGAAAACTGCGAGGAAAAGTAAAAATGTCAGGAAACACTAATCAATTGACATCTGGTTAAAGGAAACCTTCAGGTTGTGAAAAGCCAAGGACACAATACACATGACATGACTATTAATTTGTGGTTTGAAAACTACCATGAAAATTGTCAGACATTGGAACCAAATGTTCACTCTAAAGCAACAATAAAAGATGATGAGACTGGGGTGTTGATGAGAAAAGACTTTTTCAAAAACATTCTGTGGCAAGAGTTTTAACCAAACTTTCTCAGATTAGGTTTTCGATTCAATAATGTACTGAAAACCTATCTTAAAAGTGTCTCATTTTAAAGAGACTTTGCCCCCTGTGCTAAGTCAATTTATATGTAAATTCTATGGAAAATTAGGTTAATGTGCCTTTTTCATGTAAGAGCAAATGTATCTTGCCACTTGGCTTCCAAACAAAGACACAGCCAGACTGATTTGAGGAAGTTGTACAACAAGCTCAAATTCTGAAAGACCAAACTGTGGCCATTCATGAGGTCAAAACTTGAGCAGCTGCCAAAAAAGTCAGGTGTACGAGGGGTCTCTGAGCTCCTTTTAACTTGTGCAGTCTCTAATATATTCAACCAGTGATCTTGGAAGCAACCACTAGGAAATCAACTGTATAAAAAGAAAATAAGTAATACTGTTGGATAGGATATTTTATTGCTAGCAAGTTATAGTTGCCCCTCTTAAGCTAACTGGTAATCCAGGTTATTTATCCAAATCCTTCACACATTTAAAACACTCTGCTATATTTAAGACCATACAAAGTACAAAGTAGTTGAAATACAAAATAAGTGAGAATGTTAGGTAACAAGTTGGATATTAACAAGTTGGGTGGTCACTGGTTTGTAAATTTTTTTAAAGCAGGGGCAGAATTGGTGGATTCTGATTACTGGCCAAAAGTACGGTATCTACATTGTATATGTGTCCCTAGGTAGAGATTTGATATTCTGAGATGTCTAGAGAAGACGATGAGAAAAATTCACTTACTGTTTAAGAGAAAGGTCATACTCCCTCTAAGAATTATTCTAAATGGACTTGCTAATCACATGGATTGGAAAACTCTTTTCAGGGAAATAATTTATTTTGGAGACTTGAGATTTGGTGATGGTGCAAAGCTTACCTAACATGTAGGTTCAGCTTTTCTTGAGATCTGTAATGATCTATTTGGCTATAGTTCATTCTCACCTGCCACCTCTTGGCAATTCATGTCTGTGCTATAAACATGGGAGGATAAAAGATAGCAAGGAAATTCTTAGGCCCAAGGGGAAGACCTGTTGACGTTGTTTTGCTGAATACTCATATTTCAAATTGCCTTCTAAATATTTATATTTACATTTATAGATTTGTGCTGTTCATGATGTTGGGAAACCTGTCTTATGATAGTGGATAATAGCTAATGAGGAGACTCATAACTGTTTAAAGAATAAAAAACAGAGTACTTAGCCATGCATATGTGGAACATCCATTTCAAAGTCCCCATCCCCAAGTAAGAGAAAACATCTCAGAGGAAGGGACAGAAAGAATGGAAGAGCTAGACTGTGAAGAGGAGTGCTGTGATAAGCTGCCTTGTAGACTTGACATTGCTGCTGCAAACAGGAGCTCATGGCAACTGTGATAACCTGCACAAAACCTACACTACCTCATGCCAGGTGAAATGCCATCATAGAGCTGTTTACCCACTGAGATCACAGTAGGGCTTTTATCAATAGCATGAGGAGTGAGTGTTTGCCTTGAGGACACTGTCAAAATGCATTTCCTCATGTCCCCTAGATCTCAAGATTAAAAGCTACCAATGTAAATCTGAAACAAAACACTCTGAAACCAAGCATGGAAGGTTCTTTATCAAATTTTAAAACATTTTTCTATTAAACACAAAAATTAAACAATTCTCTGTGTGCTGCCATTAGCCATAGTATGCCAATCTGACAATTGCATCATTTTACCTAACAGGTGAGGGTTTTGTAATTCTAGACAAGGAAGCAACAAGGAAGCATGAGGGTATAGTTTTAAAGGAAGACAAGAGGAGAGTATGAGCTCGGAATTAGCAGAAGGAACAATTTGCAAAGAGGAAGCTATGATTGCATTCATTCTGGAAAGCCTAAGAAAGCTGTCATCATATATGGTTACTTAGTGATGACGGAAGAGTTGGTGAAAAGAATAGTTTGAAGTAAGAAAAGTATTTTGCTCTCTCACTTTTGATGAATCACTGAGTGAGCTTCAGGTTTTCTGCTCCGTAAAACAATGCATTAAGACAGCAGTGCTTTGTTTCATCATCTTTGAGAACTTGAAACACAGTAGACATGGAACAAATAATTCTAAGACAACTAAATAGCTAAATTTACCACATTGGTATAGTAAATATACTAATTCCTTTTCTGCAACTATATCGTTAAGTACCTGAAGCAGAGTAAAATGTGAGAAGATGAGCTTTATTTGGCTCATAGTTTGTACAATGGAAGTACAAATAAGATGGTGTTGGCTCTGGCAAGGATCTCCCGTGGCGGCACTGTATGACATTATGGTGGATGGCATGAAAATGCCAGAAACAAATTTAAGAGGGAGTGATCACAACACCAGGTTTGAAGGTAAAGTGTATGGGAGCTATCAATACTGTGACTTCCCACTAATCCTTGGCTATTAGTATCTTAGTACTGAATGAACTCTAAAACTGTAATGTCCATCTTGTCAGCAGTAGTTTTTTGACATAATACTTTGTTCATATCAAGTTGATAAAACATAAATATAGTTATGTTTTCCAGACTGTGCAGTTGATTACAACAGTTTGACTAGGAGAAGGAAAATCTAAACAAGAAAGAGTATTTTATTGTGCAAATTATTAACAAGTATGGGAATCATAGATATGTTATTTATACACTAAAACAGTTCCCATTCTGTTAATAGTACATAGCACATTAAAATATAGCACATAGGTTAAAATAGAATTGATCAATGAATAATTGCTAAGGCTTCTAAAATAATTACTCTTAGTTACTCTTTGAATATATAGTGCAATCATTTGATGACACTGTATATGGAAAGAGACTCCTGAATGACTACTTTTCTAACATGTACATATAAATTTATTTTATTGTCCATGTATTAATTAAAACCAACTCATGGCTAGTTATATTCAGGTCTTCAATATACGCTTTTTAGATTTTATTTCTTTGTATGTATATTATCCATGAGTAAAACTGAGCTTGTGTGTACGTGAGCTTGGAAGGATTAGAAGAAAACATTGCATCTCTGATGCAGTTGCTCCAGGTGGCAGTGAGCTGTGAACTGATTCCTGGTTCTCTACGAGAGCAGCACACACATCTAACCACTGAAACATCTTTCAACCTCCCTATCCAATGCCCTTTGAAAATCACATGTTATGATTTGTAAATAGGTGACTTCTGACAACGCACAGAAAAATAAAATTACTGAGGGTGTTTCCACATAAGCATGTCAGTCAATAATCGCAACAATATCTACACATGTTTGATGGCTCTCCCTCCAAGAAGGAGAGCTTTTTCTGTCCCTTTTTAGGTGTAAGATGTATCTAATGACTTAGTTCTAATGAATATTATATGCCAAGAAAAACCAGAAATTTACTCTGAAACAGAATGAAAGATATTATCCAAATGATCAATATTAATTTTTCCAGTACTAAGTAATACTAATAATATGCTTTTCCTGATACTATGTGATGAGATGTACACTTCAAGTGCTCTAAACTCATAGTCCCAACCTAGTCATGAAGAAGTATATATCACAAAATGTGGGAAACTCTACAAATTCTTTGCCAATAAGCTGAGAGGAAAGAATCATATAATAAAATAATGAAGGATAGAATTACATTCATTTTACAGATGGAGTAAAAACAAGGATATGATTTCTAAGTGCGACACAATACCACTGATTGGATTGTAACACCAAACAAAATCAGTGGACAGAATTAGGAATTTCCGGGTGAGGAGGCTGTCTTCAGTTGGCAAGCACTGTATTTATATAGATTGATTGGTTTTGATTAATTCACAATATGCTAAATATATAGATTTACTAAATTTGTGAATAATTTGTTTTGAATCAGTACCATCATTTCCTCTTTTTTAAAACAATAAAAATAGTAGTACCTACATGTATCAGAAATACTAGAAACAGCTAGAGAAAGCTGCTCTAACAAAAACAAGCAGTAGGGAAGCTGAGTGATGTGTATGTGTCAGAACTTCCTCATTATCTTTGTAACACTTCATAAACTTAAAATTATTTCAAAATTAAATTGTTTCTAGAAATAACTACTCCATGAATCAATAAAATAATGAGTTAGAGCTATAATAAGTATTATTTTATTTATTTGTTATGATCATAACCATTAAGAACTATCATATATTCTCTCTCTCTTCCTCTCCCTCTGTGTGTGTGTTCATGTGTGTTCATGTGCATGTGTGTTCACATGCATGTGTGTGTGTATGTGTGTGTGTCTGCAAGAACAATATTACAAAAAATGAAGCAGTTCTGCTATTTTGAAAGATTATGGAGTGTTTTCTTTTGTCACTTGTCATCTACAAATCCGAGTATTGGTTTTTAAATATGAAAAATAAGAGTATCTAAACATAATAGTCAAAGTGACCTACTCCCAAGTAATTTTCTTCAGATATGTGCATTATTTCTATTATATCAAAAGAAAAATGAAAATTTTCTGATTTCTTTCTCTTGAATACAGACAGTTTTAGGGACTTGTCTTTGCAAATGTAATGTAGTAAAGGTCTTAAGTGTGTAGGGTCACATAGCAAGATGTACAGGAGCAGTTATCTGAGTCCCTAACAGCACACTTACTCTAGTCTTGCTCTCTTTGAGTCCAGCCTCTATCCTTGGAGAAATCAAAGTTCCATCAGAAGTCACATATGGATGTTCAATCACATGCCAAGCTAAACTCAGCCGCCAGCCAACATCAATAGAGACTCTTAAGATATTCCCACACAGTAAACTCCCTACATACCTATACATGCTCAAGTATCTTACAACTAAGGTCACATGGAACAGAGGAATGAATGAACTAGCTCACATAAGCATTAGAATTTTTTTTAAAGAAAATGTTATCTTGAACATTTGGGAGTTGTTTTTTTACGTCAATACTTCCTACAGCTGTCACGATAGCTTTAACTTTTCTTATAGTAATTCTTATCCCCAAATTTTTCTTAATAGTTACCAAAACTGATTACTCGTTTTATCTTCTTCTTTCTATACAATCTAAAATGTTCTTATAATTGAAGATATTACATTTGCAATATGTTTCACAAGGGCAACTAGACACCACTACCAAATAAAGATGTGAGAAATTAATTTTGAGTTTGAAAAATACATGCAGATAAATCAACACTGTATATAATGATTAATTGGATTAGCTCACTCTTGCTTTTAATTAATTAAACAACTAATTATTGAACATCTGCCACTCCCCAATCACCATGCTAGGCATGCTAGATGAAATGGTGAACAAGGTGGGCTTGGTGCTTTCCTTCTGTAGATTGTAGATGCAGTCCAGCCAAAAGACAAACATTACATGAGTAATTATGACAGAGTAATTATATATCTCCCTATACAAAAGTTGGGAAAATATGAGAAGGCTTAACACAAACCGATGGCTTGTAACATGTCACTCAAAGCATAACCAAAGTCTTTCATCAAACCCATAGAATAGTGCTGAGTATTTCAATTTTTAACAGAAAACACAGTGGTATTTGTTAAGATAAAAGTGCTAGGTACTTCTGTTGGTTGAGAAACCAAAAATTAATTTATTGGGACACTAAGATCATTAGTTGGGAAGGGGTAAGGATCTCAAGAAGAAAAACTTAGTATTGATAATTGTTTAAGTCATTAAAGGTTAATTATTTGTTCTCTACTAAAACTAATCACTGGTTAATAGTCAAGATCTGAAAGGTATTTTTCCTCTCCCCTTTTATTGAGTTTCCTCTATCCAACTACCTAAGTGTGGGTATCCATTCCATTACCTTCTCATCTGGGCTTCATAGAGAAAGTCCCTGGGTGAGTATGTCCAGTCTCTTGGTCTTCTGTCTTCTTTCAGTCCATCATTGCCTACTGCTTATTCTCACCACCATGTACTTTGCTAGTGTCACTTGGAGTTAAATTATCTACAGCAAGTTATCTTCCCAAAGACTCCATGACTTCTTCCGCCATTTCTGTTCCTTTCATCACCTATTTTCCATATCACTCAAGAAATGAAAGTATATGCAGTCAAAATCTCCTTTCTCCAGAATGACTCTGATATGTATTTTATCAGTTCTCCTTTCCAATATTTCCTAGAACCAATTTAACTTCCTAGACATTTCCTTTACTTGGTCCATTCCAGCATTTACCTTCCTTTTCTCATTCTCCACTCTACACAACTTTTTCTCTACCAGAAAAATATATACAAGTAATGAATATAAACTTCAGCTAGACAGGGAAAACTTTTTGCAGTCTTTTTTCTATTTTTTGTCCACACTCTCCTGTTAATTTCAGTCTTTACTTTCTTTTACACAACTGTGTACTTATATGTTATATGAATAAATTGTTTGAGAATTTTATACATTATATTTTTCTCATTTTCTCTCAGAACCAGCATCCTATTTCTTGCCCATTAACTTTGAGTCCTCTTTATTGTTTTATTTTTTAATAACCATTAAATTATATTAGTGCAAGCTGTATCTTCTTAGGTGTGTGACATTCTATTGCAACATATTTTACCTACCAAAGGCTACAGCCTTAAAGAAAACTGACGCTCACAGTAGCTATCAAATACAAAGATCTGAGGGGAATTTGGGACTACCTCCTCTCTCCAATCTGGGGATTTTTTTATACGTAGAGCTTGTTCAAGTCTTGAACCTGTTGTCATAACTACAAAAGTCCATATGGGCAACTTCCCTGAAGTATCTAGTAAATGTTTCCGTGTAGTCATCCACCCCCACCACTTCCATTCTTACAATCTCTGCACCATATTGTTCACAAAGAACCCTGAGCCTTGGGAGGAGTTGCTGTGACATAGATGTCCACATTAAGACTGAACACTCCATAGTAGAGTAAAAAATATGTAACACTGTTCAATCCAATTGCTTGAAATTTTTAATCAAAGAGTCATGATAGATGAACAACAAAAACAAAAGCAATATTTGTTCCCAAACTAGACAACAGAATGACAGATGTCCCTGAATTCTTATTAACAGTTTATCAGTACCAACTATATTCATTAGTGTTAGTGATATCCATTGTAGAAAAGTAAAATCTTTCAGAATGCATATTATTGTAAGCTATTTTCAAAACTAGATTTTTAGTTTTAGAAGTTGATTTTTAAAAATAATCCAGTGATAGTTAACTATCTTCATTCATCTTCTAAAGTTGTTGATTGATTTAAATGTAATAAAATATAAAACATGGATATAACAAAATTTAACAGATGCAAAAATTAATGTAGGTGGTAACCTGTTAAAACCTCAGCTATACACAAGCACCCTGAACAAATGTGGAATACTGAAAGAAAACTTATCGGAATCAACACAGTTTGTTATGTTTATATTAAGTGAACATCACATTAAACTGGGAGTGTCATGTTTGACTGCACAGAGACAGGAAGTGGGATTGGAAGGACCTCATCCTGACATTGCATAAAGAATTGCCTCTGCTTGGTGCCCTTGGGGCTTTAGACTGAGACCTGTCCCTAATTAGTTTCTTAATCCTATAGAGTTAATCTCCTCCGGTAGCAAGATGATCTGTTATGCTCTCCTGTCAAAGATTGCTAACATGGACCCTGGTTTTAAATTTCAGCAACAGATTTTTGTAAAAATCTTGAAATACCTCAACATGTTTTAAGAGCCTATATCCATAGTCTATTTATGGACTTGAGTTTTAATATCCATATACATGAAAAGAATAAAATTAAATATATTCCTTTGATTTATCACATATACCAATTTTCTTAGCTTCTAAGTCAAGGGCAGATGAGCAAATCTCTTTTGTCTCCTTCACCTTGTCTTTTGTTCTTTCCTTCACCAGACAGAAGGCACTTACTATCTAAAACAGATGCATGTCAAGGAGAGAACTTCTCCTCCTACCCCAATTCAGCAAGATCTTAGAAATCACAGAAAATGAATGAAAAAAAATACTGCCTTCCATAAAAAATTAACCTATTTTTTATGTTAATAGTTATGCATAAGCCAAAGAAATGAAATATAACCTTAGAAGAAAAAAATACACCTATATGTCACATTATCAGTTTCAACCCACCACTCTCTTTCTTCAATGATCTAACCCTTCAATATCTTCCTTGTCCCTAAACCTGGTTGTGGAGCTCCCGACCAGCAAAGGCCCTGTCTGAGTGCCAAGATGCTTCTGTGAGCCATCTGCAGACATCATCTGCCATTCATTGCACAGAACAGTTTAAAGGGAGAAAGAGCTAAATGCAAATCATTTATAGCCACTGCATTTGTATTGACTGATAATAGCATTAACTACAACAGAGTTACTTAACATTGTAATGCTGTTTCAATCCTTTTATGTCCTTTGAGTTGACTTAAAATTAAAATTGTGTTTTGTAGCCACTAAAGTGAGTTTTAGGCATCTGCTTTTTTATATGTTGTAAGTTTAAGTTATTAATGATGCACAAATAATTACATAATGGTGTCTTTAAAGAAAAATTTTTAAAAATTTCTGCCCAATTTAACATTATTAAGACAGTGTTTTATTCTCCATCTAGTTAACGGCTTCTGAGAAGCCCAGGTTCCCAATTTCTGAGCTTGTTTAATCGACCACTATGGTTGTCATGACAACCAATACAGAGAATTCTGAGCTTACATGGGGCATTTCAATACAGTGACCCAGTTACTATCTGTCAACAAATCCAGCAGCAGAATAAAGGGACTACCACATTAATGAGGTTTCCTGAGTCTGAATGAAATTTTTGAAAAGTGGCCACAATGCAGTAAGTATCACAATCCCAATGTTCTTGTTCCCTTCCTTGGATAGTGTATTTATCAACTTATTTTCCAGAAAAAAAAAATATTACAGCCACTGTGTTTGAGCTGCTTTGGCTTCAAAGCAAATACCTTTGGAGATAAATGTTCTAAAACTAGCAAATCATTAAATTTCAAAATT
The DNA here is from genome assembly GCF_950005125.1 of Chionomys nivalis. Taxonomy (NCBI): domain Eukaryota; kingdom Metazoa; phylum Chordata; class Mammalia; order Rodentia; family Cricetidae; genus Chionomys; species Chionomys nivalis. The sequence goes on from NC_080105.1 coordinate 24,108,935, forward strand.
AACTAAGTTGTTCAAATAAAAAAGAATAAAAATCCCTGAAGCCATGGGTTAAAGAGAATAATCCTGTTATAATCCTGTTAGCTATTGTTTATGAAGCTCTTCTCTCTAAAAAGCTAGAATAGTGTGTGTTGTGGGTGGAAGTCTTTTCATCGAAAGGAAATGTTTTGTTTGTTGCTTATAAAATGTTTCTTTGTTTCAGTGACGAAGACAATAAGCTGAAATATGCTTATAATGTGATGAGATAGCTAACTAATCTTTTACATGTGTACCATATTTTGTATTCATTTGATAATTCTTATATATATGATAATGATCAGCTTTGGGGAAAGAATTCATGTATATTTTATATGTATGAGAAAGCTGGATAAATTTGTAAAATATGAATGCTTCTGCTTTCTGGTAAATTTTTGTTTTGTGTTTTTAATATAATTTATGCATAAACTTTATCAAGTAACATAAATTGCTATTCAGGCAGGTTTATTTTTTAATAATTTTGAATTCCAGAATACTTATTTTATTTTAAAATGTAAAATATGTATAATAAAAAGATTATATTGTTACTGTATTTTTTCTTAAAAACATTCAATTAAAGAATGTGTGATGGAGGAAGGTCATTGGCTAATAAAGAAACTGCTTGGCCCATTATATCTAGCCTCTTTTTGGCTAATTCTCACATATTAATTTAACCCATTTCTAATAATCTGTGTAGCACCCAAAGGTGCGCTTACCGGGAAGATTCTAGCCTACGTCCATCCTGGGTCGGAGCTTCATCACATCTGCCCTGGGGAAGAGCGGCATGGCATCTGGCTCTGAGAGGAGCTGCCCTGTATCTGAGCTCACTTCCTCTTCCTCCCACCATTCTATTCTGTTTACTCCACCCACCTAAAGGCTGGCCAATCAAATGGGCCAAGGCAGTTTCTTTATTAGCCAATGACCTTCCTCCATCAAATGTGTTTAAAATTAATATAGATTTCTAGTCTGACTCTTGAACATTGCAAATAGAAAATTAAGGTCATGGAGTCTTAGTGACTTGCCACATGCTGTCAAGTCAACTGGTGTCAGTCACAAAATGTGGAATATTGCTTCATTATTCAGTATGAATTTTAAAAGTTTAATATCTTCTATTATGTGTTTTATTATATAAAGAAAAGAATTTATAAACGCTAACTTTACATGTTTAAAACTACACTTAGAAATGAAATATGTTCTACATATCATAGCAAAGACTCAAGTACCTTCCATCTAGTGACTATTACTCACGGATGACTGTATCCATATGGAAGCCCTAGCCAAAGCACAAAAATGTATTTAGTACACAGTGACACACACATGTGTATGTTTGTCTCACACTAGTCTAATAAAATAGTGTTATAGTCTCAATATTTTGTGGTCTTGATTATTTTTGAAACAATGGTTTATCCTCCAAAAATCAAGAAAAAATGTGAATCCCTCTTAAAACAATGTGTGTGTATGTGTGTGTGTGTGTGTTATGCATGTGTGTACATGTGTTTTTGCGGTTGTACCCATGTACAACATGCAGGTGGAAGTCAAAGGACAACTCCAGATGTTGCTTTCACTTTTTAAGACAGAGTTTCTCATTGGTCTGGAACTTTTCTTTATACTATAGGCTAGGCTAGCTGGCCGGTGAGCACCAGGGAGGCTGTCTCCTTCTCCCTTCTAGCCATCACTGAGCTTACAATTGTGCTGCTGTGCCCTGATTGTTATATTTGGTTTGGAAATCTGAGGTAAGGCCATCTTGCTGCAAGGCATTCAATTTACTGAATGACCTATCGTCCATCCCCAAAGCCTATTTTTAATCAAATTGGTACCTTGATATCATAACCTCTGGTCATATTCACATATTAATACTACATCTAAGAGTCTTCAGACAACATAGATATCAGTAAAACTGCCATGAAATCTAAAGAATTTATTAATGCAGGTAGCAATGCTACCGACACTAATTATATTTGTTTTGCTGACAGAAGAAAAATAAGTTTGAATGAGTAATGTGATATCACTAAAATGTACATTTATTTAGTTTTCATTTAGAGTTTAAAGGCCTTGTTCATCGCTAGGAACATACAATGTTTGTTTCTTTGGATTATGAATTGGACAGATATCATTATGCCAAGGTGAAGCCAAGTCAAACTCGGAGATATGTTGATTAGGGTAGGGCTTCATCAGTGATTTTTTTTAAACTGGGAAATTTGTCACAAGAGATTTGCTATTGAGTCTTCCAATGTGCATTAATAGAATAAGATATGCTTAAAATGAAGTAAGAAAATGTCAAATAATTATTGTGTAAATTATGTGATTGAAATAAGGCTAGAGAGTTTATTTTGAATCAAATGGTGAAAAGACTGATACACTAAAGTAAAGATGATCAATATATCTTAAATGTATTAAAATAATGTTAGCTATTTAATTATTCATCTATTATTTACTTTATTTTTTACCGTGAATGGGGATAAAAACCCAGGCTTTATTCATGCCAAAGAAACACTATACCACTAAGCTATATTGTGATCCCTAATGAAAGTCTATAAATGACAGAATTCATAGATATACTTAGTTTGACAGTGGAAATAACTCTTTTATGTGAACAGAGACTGAATGAATTGAATCATGTGAGTGAAAACTAAAATATCTCAAGACAAGAATAAATTAGTAGTATTAGCAAATATAAAAAATAAAAAAAATCACTATTGGGAGAAATGACTGAGGAAAAGAATTTGATTGCCTCTTAGATATTGATCAAAGGAAGAAGTTAATAGTCATTAACAATTAACAGTTATTCATAATGGCCCACTGGCTTCTAGCTTGGGAAATATATGGAAGAGATGACTGAAGTGATAAGATCGGAGAACAAAGAATATAAATACATTCAACATAGTAAATTTCATCTGAACATCTTTCAGCTGAGGCACACATTGACATGCATGGTAGGCAGCTCTTAGATGGTATCCAGCAATGAGGCACAATATAGGCCCTTTGCAATATCTTTTACTTGAGTACGTGCTGTGTGTAAAATCTTGTTTATAAATAATAGTACATGGCAAAAATAATGGAATGTTGCTTCCAGTAAAAATATACTGTAGGCTCAATTTTGCATCTCTCTTCTAATCTCTTTTAATCTTTAGAGAAGCCCAAGTCAAAGACTATGCATATAACCCCCCTGCCCAATGGAGAAGTTTACACCAGCTAAGGTACTGTCAAAAGATATCCTGTTAATCGTCTATCAACCCAATACCCTCCTTTACCTCAGCTGAAGTTTACACAAGATTCTGGCCACATCCAACTGCTTGGCTAAACTATTTAATATTTTCATGTATTGCCCAATTTGTTTCAAATGCCACTAACACATTCATAGATATTTACATATGGAGATCAATCTGTAATTTAGTTCCACTTTCTAAAGCTTTATTATCTAGTCTGCTTATTGACAACTGGGAGAATATTTCTGGCTGGTAGCCACCCTAAAATAACTATTTAATTTATTCATTATTAAAATTTATACTTCTGTTACATATCCTAGCAAAATTTTGCAATGGATTTGCAATAGTTTTACAATGCACTGGGACATAATAGTGCTCAATTAATATAAAATACAATCTAAAAGATAAATGTATCATAATTATTTCAATAATCAAGTAGAGAAATATTACCTCATTTAGCAATGCAACAAGTTCAATATATAAACTTTATTTTCCTTGCTGTTTCAAGACAAGCTTTTAATTCTTTGAGAATTTCATACATGTATCAATGTATTTTGATAATATTTACATCACCTCCTCTGCCAAATCCTACTGAGTTTGTACCCATCCAACAAACCCTTCTCAACTTCCTGTCTCGCTTTCTTCTCTCTTTCTCCCTCTCTCTCTCTCCTCTCTCTCTCTCTCTCTCTCTCTCTCTCTCTCTCTCTCTCTCTCTCTCTCTCTCTCTTCCCTCCTTCTCTTTCTTTGATATAAAATCTGTTGAATCTAACTTATGAGCTCATGATTGTGGAGTCATTCACTGAAGCATGTTCAACCTACCAAGGGCCACACCCTGCAAGAAAACTGGCACCCTCTCCTTTAGCAGTCATCAACTGTCAATAATCCTTAGCAGGGGGTCTAGGGCTTATGTGCTAGCATTATTTATCAATGCTGGAACGTTTAGTGACTTCATTCTGTGCTCACAATCCCAGCTGCTATGAGTACATGAGTGCTGTCATGATGAAAGTCAGTCCTACCTAACTCCAAACTCTTACACTAATTCCACTCTCTCTTCCACTACGTTCCCTGACACTTGGTGGGAGGGTGTATGATACAGATGTCAGGATTAAGACTGAGCACTCCCCAAACACTTTTGATATCACAGGTTGCCATATAAAAAAGCACATTTGCTAGATATATTAGTCAGGGAGGCTCCAGACGCTTCAAAAACAATCTAGAATATTAACATTTGTTCTTCATTGTCTGCCAGAGATTAATGGTAAGAGTCTAATGCTGAAAACACCGCTGACTTTGGCCACAAAATGTGAGGAAATCAGGCTGTTACCAATTTGCCAGCTTCCTCTGTGGCAGCCTAGCTTTCAGAGACATGGAAGCTGGTGTGCAGGCTGACAAGTAGAGAAAAGCCAACAACAGTCTCACCCAGCTGTGAATTCTGTGACCTGCCTGGTAATGTATGTCCTTGGGTGCAAAGTTAATGAATATTATTGGGGAAAACATCTACTTTCTTATTAAAATTAAGGCCTGAACTGCAGGAGAAAGTCCATGCCTAGCTCTGTGAATTTGTCTAAGAATCTATGACTGTGAAAAAGGCCCCAGGGGAGAACAAAATGCTATTAATTTGCGGAGTGGACATACTATTATGCTAGCTTCTAAATAAATATTACTCAGTTTTCAGTCTTCTTCAGAAAAATGTCTTTCTGCAGTGGATGGCAATTAATACAAAGACTCACAACTGAATGTGGACAATATGAATCTCTGAAACAGTCAGCCATGAAAGGCACATCCATTTCCTCGCTTTCTACATGGCCAGTATAAGGAAGAATTCGGTTTCCTATCAATATTGGAATATTTCTGCTTACTTTTTTTCTATGCTCCAGTAAATAGTTTTTCATTATGAATAGGTAAGAGTAAAAAACAAATACAAATCATTCCCTTCAAGTTACTGACTTATGCTGTCTTATCATGTGTGGTATTCACATATGGAATTCTGGAAGAAGTACTAAGGTATGGTTCTCAGGGGAATTTCAGAGGAAAAGACAGTTTCTAAGTTCTTCCACTGATGCAAGCTGTTTGCTTATTTGTTTTAGCCTAATGAAGATATGATGAGTCCCCACAGGCATTTTCTTTTTCCCTGAGGAATTTGCTTTGAAAGTTTTCAAATCCAAAACAACAGTTTCAAGAATGGCTATCTGTATTTTGAGTGAAAATCTTTTTTGCTTCAATAATTTTCATAATGAATTTTTTTAATCCTCTCAGATAACTTGGTGTTATCTTCTTTAGAAAAATCAGAGAATTTAGTGTCATATCAATATGACAATCCTCAATTTTACTGCATTTTTATATAACACCTTTATTAATAAAACAATGCCAGAAATGTGTTTCTCGTGTTTTTTTCTAAATTTCTTTTCTTTTTTGAGACAGGGTCTCACTATGGATACTTGGGTGGCCTGGAACTTGCTGTATAGATCAAGCTAGCCTAGAACTCACAGAGATGCACTTAAAGACATATACCACTACAACTGGCATCAAAATGAAATTTTGAAGATATTTTTCAGAATGTGCTTAAATTTCTTATTCTAAAAAATTTCAGTATCTGACTATGTATTTCCCTCAAAACTTAAGTTTTAAAATACATTATTTTGTGTTCAAATATAAATTTAAAATGTCTGCTGCAAAATTTCTTAGAAATGTTATCAATTCTCTAAGTGTGATATAGGACATAACAAGTATAGCATCACCTATAAAGTGCTAGAGCTGAAAAGTGTTAAGCCCTGACCCTTAACTACTGAAATACTAACTCTAGGTTTGTAGACAATGAATCAAAAAATATACTCTAACATTCCACCAAAATATGTAAGACTAATAACTAGAATATGAGACCTACCCCTTTAGATGAAAGTGCTGAATATACTTGTTGAATTAATAGGGATAAATGGATCTCAGAGTCACAAACATTTATTGAAAAATCTAAGTAGTAATAATATGTTTTCAATTATATATTATTCACTTCTAACAATTTAGAAAATAATACTCGTCCTTATTTGTCAAAGGGTAATATTAAATCATTTGATTGATATTAATTTAAGTTTATAATAATCCTAAATACAGATGTTTTAACTACATTCCATTCACCTGTTTAAAAATAATAATACTCTACCTTTGTCATTTTCATTCTAAATACACAAAGGATAAATGAAAAAGGCCCGATTGCTGAAGTTACCTAATAGAACATGTAAAAATCAAAATACTAATTTTTTAACATGTCTTGAGTAATTGCATTAGTTATTGCATCTCCCAAATTTTATATGAGAAGCTTCTTTTTTGTACTAGATGACGAGTAACACAGAAAGCCATAAACTGTTTAGAAGAGAAAAAAGCATAGTGAAATGCTCAGTTCTGAATATGACAGCTCTATCAAGCTCCTTTCCTCTAGGAGGAAAATGGAGCAGAATAATGTAAGAGCATGGTGGCAGATGATTACAAGCAGTGTTTTAGACAAGGTAGGGAAATTGCACATGTGTACTCAAAGCGATTGTGACAACACACACAAGATCTGTTTAAGATCAAGGCAGAACAAACCCAGCATGAAGAGGGCAAACCCTTGGGGGAGGGGGGGCTGTTGGATATTGATAACTGCCAAGAGTGGTTTTCTTTAAGGGTCTGGCCTCTGGTTGCCAACCAAACTCTAGTGGAATACCACTAGACAATAATATTTGGACAGTACAAATTGGACTGGAGTTTAAAAAAACAAAAAGAGGACACAGAGTTGAGTGGGAAAAGGTGGAGGATCTGGGAGAAGTTGAGTGATGGTGAATATTATTAGAATACATTGTATGGAATTCTTTTAAAAACTTAAAAATATGATTAATAAAAGAGAGTGAGATAAAAGGAATCCAGTACAGATAAAGATCTGAGGCTAATATCTTGTGGCTAGATAGGTCACTATTTACTTATTATTTTGTTTTTTACTTTACATTTGCTAAAAAATAAAAAGCAACATTTTTTTCCAAATAACACAGCATAAAAGTTGTGCTGTAGAATGAAGAAAACTTAAGGAGTATGTATTGGACTAAACAATGATTAAAAATAGAGTGACATGTTGCCAGCTACCTTGTATATTTAGAAAAATTCATGCTTCCAAAATCATAAAGAGAAATAAAATTTTGAATTTTTTTTAGAAGAATGGGAGGCAAAAAACTCTTACTCACATTCGGACTGAGAAAGTTTGATTTTTTGCAATTCTTCTTAGTTTCACATTCACTTCTTCAACTTGAATGAGTTCTTCTACTGAGCCAATATCGCCTCTAGCTAAATGTAAAGATTTTGTTTCTTTTTGGCCCATTATAAAGAATCAATTATACAAAGAGTTGGATAGTTTTTTTTTTTTTAAATATCATCAAAACTGACAAAGCTTTTAGCAAATAAACAAAAACTGGAGAGGAACCTACTTAATAAAGGCAGAGATGAAAAATGAGACATTACAACAGACACCAAAGAAATTTAGAGACTATTAGGACATTCTTTTTAAAAAAAATTATATTCCATAAAATTAGAAAGTCTAAAAGAAATGAAGGAATTTTTAGCTATATTTGGTACAAAAATACTAAGTCAACATGAAATAAATAATTTAAATAAACTCATATATTGAGATAGAAACAGTAATTTAAAACATACTAACTAAAAACTACGCCCTGAGACCAGATAGATTCAATGTCGAATTCTACCAAGTTTTCAAAGAAAAACTAACAGTAAAATTCCTGAAATTATTACATAAAATCAAAAATGAAGGAACCCTTCCCAACTCTTTCCTTGAGGCCAGTATCACCCTGATACTAAACCAAGACGAAGACCCAATAAAAAAATGTATGGGCTAATATCTCTGAAGAACACATACACAGACATTCTCACCCCCTCTTTGCAGTGCAGTGAGTTTGGTCATGCAAACAATTTTCCCAGAGGAAATACAAAATGCATTTTCATCCCAGAACAGAAAGAAATATTCAGATTTTTGTCTAGCATGTCCTAAGTTTCATTTCACATGAAAACCAAAAAAGAAGGCAATTGCAAATGTTTGCCATAGGGAAGTTATAATAAACAACTCAAAGATTCCAATGCTCTGATATACAGTGATTAAGATATAGAAGAGTAATACCCTCTTTATATTTTTACTGTTCATTTTGTGAATGAATAACAATATTCCCCCTGAAGCATACTTCAGTGTTCTGCTGCACCTGAACATCATGGAAGTACTCATCAAACTCTTGGTCAGTTACTCAAGGAAGCTTCAGTCAGTATGCTCTACTAGACCCTTACAATCACCAGCACTCTACAAAAATGTATACAATTTGACTTTGGGCTAAAAATTTATTCAGTTTTTAATTCTGAGTCAATGTGATTTGGGTGCAATAGCATCTGACAGAGATGAAGAGTGAGCAATGGTTATAAGTTTTTCAATATAAGGAGATAAGTGAACACATAAATTCTATAACATTTTCCATTAAAAGTTCTCCCCCCTACTTTGCTGAATACATATTTGGAGAATTAGTTGTCTAAAAATAACTCAGTAACCCCATGTTGTACTGGTGTTTTCATAACTGCAGAATTTGAAAGAAAATGGAGTACCAAAGTTAAGACGAAATATTACATTGGTGATATAAAATTTAAATAGGACATAAACATTTATACAATTTTACATGAAGAAATATTTTAAATAATCAAATAAAATAAGCCATAGTTTCGATGTAGATATTATTAAGTATTTTTATGAAAGAGATACATAGACACAGATTAATAACTCCTATTATCCCTTTGTGGTAGACAAAAATATCAGTAATAAGTGTTTGGCACCTCTTTTATGATTAAGTTCTTATCTGGTGTTTCAGAAAATCTCTATTAAAAATAGTTTTTATATTAATAAACATTTTCCAAAAAGTATCTATTTTTTACTTTAACATATAACTGACATCTAAATTATAAAATTATTTTGACTTTTCAAGATTTCATTTTCAACTTTATAAAGTAGTGATTTCACTGGTTCTAAATGTGTACATTTGTAATTACTGAAACAAAATATTAGTTACAAAAATGAGAGGGAAAAGAGATGAACATTAAAATGTACTAAATAAATTATCTTAACTCATAATTGACATGAAATTAATTGCTATGATTTCATAACACCTTTTATTTGATTTAAAACAGCAGTTAATTCCAGAAATTGAAATAATGAAACATGAAATTTAGATCAAGCATAAAAGAAGAAAAATTACATTGTTGACATGGTATTTTTGGAGCTTATTCCCCCAGAAATTGATTCATTAGAAATATTCCATGAAACTCTTATCTTAAAGCTGTCCTCGATAATTTAATATGGTATTTCTACAATTTTGATTCCTTTTATCAATACAATAATGAACAAAGAAAGCCCATGAACAGCAAAATGTTTAAATTGTTGTTCTATTGTTCCTTAATCAACATTATAAAAATGTTTTAAGATCTACATTTTGTTCTAAATTTATGTAGCTATCTGAAGAACTTGACAATTCAATGTGTTTTACTTAATCGCTAGACTTGCAATGCTAAAAATAGGTGGCTTCTTTAATAACAAAAAAGGAAAAAATATATTCAGTCTGCTGAAAGCTGCTATCAAGCTGCCGCATATTATCAGGTTGAAGAATAGGAAATTATTTTAGTTCAAATCTAATGGCATAAAATAGAGTCGAAGCAGAATTTTCCTAAGTCTTTAGCTACTTTGTAAGAACTGAGTCTGGGAAGAGATTTGTTCTATTTTCTTGATTGCTTGACATTATCTTCATCCACTTCTCTTCCTTACTCCATGTTCTTTCCCTTCTCTGTCATCTATTATCATATCTTCATCACCAGATATGAAGGGACATGCTTTGTCAGTTAGACGCAAAAAGAAATACAATTCTTACCTTTAAGTAGTTTGTACTTCAAAACAGCAGAAAAAAAGAACACTTATACATAAGAGTATTAATAATAAGACAGTCTCTGTACTAAATGTTAAACATTTAGAAAACAGCTTTTAGGACAACTCCAAAGAGTGATGTGTTTTTTTCAGTACTTACTTGAGGAAAAGAGCATTATGAAGAGAGGAACAAAGAAGTGGAAAATGAATTTGATTAGTAAACCTTTATGTGCAGAAACAGCCATAGTTCCAGTTGTTCATGATTAAATTCAATGCAGTAAAATAACACGCAATGAAATCAAAATTATAAAACTAATTCTGAAAATGTTGAGTTCTGAAAATGAAAAAGAGTGAATACTCCAAAACAGGAGGCAAGATGAGTGTATGCGCCATCCTTCTCTTGCAGAGAACCCATCGTGGCCCTCTATTTTGTTCAGTTAAACATTCTAAAGATTAATCATATCTTACATGTGTTTTGGAAAGTAATCTGGTTATAACAGCATCCAATGTTTTAATATGTTGAAATTTTTTTTTGTTTTGTTCTATTTTTTTCGAGACAGGGTTTCTCTGTAGCTTTGGAGCCTGTCCTGGAACTCCCTTTGTAGACCAGGCTGGTCTCGAACTCACAGAGATCCGCCTGCCTCTGCCTCCCGAGTACTGGGATTAAAGGCGTGCGCCACCACCGCCCAGCGAAATTTTTTATTTCTAAAGGAATACTTGGCAATAAAGCCAACAGTCCCCTTCCCTTTGTTTTGGGTTCTCAGATTTGTAATATTATAAATTACACCTCAGTGAATTCCATAAATGGTCTCCCATAACTGACTGGTTTTATGCTAAGATCAAAGTTAAACTTTCTATTCACAATTAGAGAAAAATCAGCCAGCTATCATCTGTCTTTCTTGGTTTACAAGCAAAAAGGAAATTTGGTTCAGATAAGATTATACAAGACGAAATTCCTTGCTCAACTTGAGAACAAGTGGGAAAGCAAGAATCTATTTTGTAATGTCAGGAATCTATACTTGTGGCACCTGTTAGCAAGGACGCTATCCAAAGTGAGTTATGAAAATAATTTGGGTTTTCTGCTTTCTATGCATGATAACATTCATTATTTAGAAAACTGAGAAGCATGTGTTTAGGCAGGGAGTGGCTAGGAATGAGAGATGTGGAGAAAGGGAAGCCAAAACTGACATCCTAGGTATATTCTTTGTGTTAGGAATCCACTATGGGCTATTGTCTTCTGGACAATGGAGGAATAATTAATTTCTAAGACACACCACTTTAATTACTTCAGTCTTTCACGCTGTTTTATAGTAACTGCTTAAATACTTCAGCTTAAGTCCAACTTTAAGCAGTTAATGCAGTAATGTTGATACCTTTCACTTGAAAGAGTGAGTAGACACTCATTTTGCTGAACTGGATATGCGTTTATAACAATTCTGCACCTACCCTCCTAACAAGAGATTGGAAACCTGTTAATAAGTATCTTAGGCCGGGCGATGGTGGAGCACGCCTTTAATCCCAGCACTCGGGAGGCAGAGGCAGGCGGATGTCTGGGAGTTGGAGACCAGCCTGGTCTACAAGAGGTAGTTCTGGGACGGGCACCAAAGCTACAGAAAAACCCTGTCTTGAAAAGCCAAAAAAAAAAAAAAAAAAAAAAAAAGTATCATAGAACTGAGACTTTAGAGGTAACACAGGTAGAAAAAGCTTAGCTATTAATTCAAGCAGTAAAATTTTAGAGCACAAAATTTTAAAAAGTATTATATCTAAATGAAAGCAGCCAGCATAACTATAAGAATGAGCATGTTCTGGGAATTGGGAATTACTATTAAATCAATAGTACTTCTAATTTCTTCAACTAAGCATTATCTTAGAGTAACATTTGATAGACGAAAAGGATAAAAATACTTTTTTAGACAAAGGACATTCCTGGTTGGGCCCATTATACTAGTAAAAACAGGGGCATCAAATTGCAGGACAGACTTTTTATATGTTTCATAAGACATGAATTTTGATGGACTTTTGAGGTTTGTTAGCCAAATACTGAGATGACAGCTGAAAAGATGATTTGTGACAGTATTTGTTGAGATGAAGGTTACCCATTAGGTAAACAAAAACAGTTCCATTTTAAATAAGTCTAGGAGTGGTCAACATTGAAAAAGAAAAGGGGTGGTAGCTAAATCCAACATCTTATTAATAACTCAAATTTTTTTCACCTGGTTTGTTACTTTACATTTAATGGAGTAAATAATTCAACATACTAACAATTCTAAATTCAATAATATAAAAGACATATTTGACTGTTCTATAATATATTCTAATTATTTTCAATAATTATAAAAGTTTTGTACCATCAATGTTTATTTGTAAGCACTGTTATTTTTGTGTAATTGTGAATATACTATTCAGTTTATGAAGATAAAAGATGAAGGATGGAAATAATTCAAACTATTAAGTATATGCTAAAAAGCAGAGTTAATTTAAACATCTACAAGGAATACATTTAGTTAACTATCACTCACAAAATTAAACTAAGTATATTCTTTACAGACTTTATACACAAAACCCCTTAATTAATGTTGGTCTTGGTTTCAATTTGAACTGATCTTATGATAACAAATAGAGACTGGCTTGGTTTTGCTGAGGATGAACAACAGTTATGAAAATATGTGAAGAAATCAAGAAATGAACCAAACCATTGTTTTCTGGGTCGCAAAATGAGAGTTAAATTGACCCAGCTTATCTTTTCAGACAACGGTTATGGCTTTCATGTGGTAGGTTGGTGGCCCATATCAATTTCTTTTGCCTTGTGAAGCAAGAATGAAGAATAAGAAATGTAGTTATAAATTCCAGAACATGGCTGATGCATCTGCTAGAAGTGTGTGTTTGAAGCAATCACTATAGAAGGCATGAGGCAGATAGGCAATTATTGGCCCTTAGTGTGAAGTAGCAGTCACTATGGGGAGCATGCAGTAGATAAGCAATTATTAACATTTAGTATGAAGCAGGGTATATTTAAAAGCTCAAATTCTGGTCTCAGCTGTGATGGTATTGAACCCCACTTTAGTACTACTGTCTACTGTGTGAGTTGGGTTTAGTTAATTAACCTATTTGATTTTTAGTTTCCTTAATATAAGTACCAATTAAGGTTACTGTGAAGAGTCAATGAGTTAATTTATGTTAAGTCCTTAGGCTAATGTGTGTTTCTGAAATCACTAGGCAATTATGTCTGCTAACATTCTCTAGTATGATAAAGCCAAGGTTGCCTTCTCTTTTCATAAATCTTCCCATCAGGAATTTTGAAAAACCATCTTTCAATTAAAAAAAATTAAAAACCTTTTGCAAATATTTCAAAGACTTTCAGTCAGCCTATATATGATATATATAACATTTCTGTACAGACTAACTTTTAATTTCAGGTATATCTGCATGTATAATGCAGAACATAATTATGACATTGCATATCAAATGCAAGTGTATATTTTTAATGTTGTGGCTACATTGATGTCATATACACTTTGGTAAGTAACCTTTCTCTTATATTCCTGAAGTTAACCATATACATTCTCTGGTTTGTCTTTGTGGTCCTATCTGGGGGGGAACAGTTGTTTACTAACTTCTCACCAAGAAAACACAACCCTTGACACCTGAAGAAAGTAATGACTTAACCAAGCATGAGTTTGGCAAGAGAAACTGCATGGTCTTTGTCTTGGATAGAAAGACATGCCTCTAAGGGAGAACTGTATCAGGGGCAATAATGAAAATTAAAAACAAAATAGTGTATATTATTCTTAATTATGTGGTTAAGAAATACTAGTATTGAAAATAAACCAAAAGAACTTGGACACTGTTCTTCCATGTATGTGTTGCTGACTTATAGATGTTAAGTGTATGCTGACATACATTAGTTGATAATGTTGGGTTGAGAGAAGAAGTAAGAATGGTGTATGAGAAATCACCACACAGATATCCAAAGGGGCTGTACCAGCTTGCATTCCACCAGCAATGCAGAAGTGTTCCCTTTATCCCTCAACCTCTGCAGCATAAGTTGTCATCAGTGTTTTTGATCTTAACCATTCCTACAGGTGTAAGATAGAATTTCAGAGTTGTTTTGATTTGCATTTCTCTGATGACTAAGGATGTTGAGCATTTCCTTAAGTGTCTGTCAGCCATTTTAGATTCCTTTGTTGAGAATTCCCTGCTTAGGTCTGTACTCCATTTTTTTACTAGCAATTTCTCAGAAAATTAGGAAACAACCTTCATCAAGACCCAGCCATATGATATTTGGGTACATATCCAAAGGATGCTCAATCGTACCACAAGGACATGTGTTCAACTATGTTCACAGAAGCATTGTTTGTCATAGCTAGGACCTGGAAACAACCTAAATGTCCCTCAACTGAAGATAAGGATAAGGAAAATGTGGTACATTTACAAAATGGAGTACTACACAGCAGAAAAAAATAATGACATCTTGAAATTTGCGGGCAAATAAATGGAGAAAGGTAACTCAGACCCAGAAAGAAAATTATCATATGTACTCACTCATAAATAGGTTTTAAACATAAAGCAAAGAAAATCAGCCTACAAATCACAATCACAGAGAACCTAGACAACAATGAGGACTCTAAGAGAAACATACAAGGATCTAATCTACATGGGAAGTAGAAAAAGACAAGATCTCCTGAGTAAATTGGGAGCATGGGAACCATGGGAGAGGGTTGAAGGAGAGAGAAGGGAAAGCGGTGAAAGAAAAATGTATATAGCTCAAAAAAATCAATAAAAACAAAATCAAAAGAATGGGTGTAGATGGAACTGAAATGGGGAAACTGTACTTCATTTATATTTAATTTGACCTTTTATGTCTACTAGTGATACAGTATTTGGAGGTTACCCAAGATTATTGCCATTGAGAAGGCAGAGCAGGCATCAGTGTTGAATAGGAAGCCTGTGGTTGATTGGCTTGTCTTGAAAGTTGGAGACACACACTCATGAACCACAGATACTTTACAATAGGAAAACATGGTGAACAATATTGTGACTGCTGCCGTCTGTATGCATCACTTCCTCTAACCACTGTCTCATCAGACTTCCTCTGTAAAATCCTAATTCACTAATGTCATGACAGAAATTGTTTACGAGCTAAGAGTTATCCAGTTATCTATGTACCTAAATGTGCACCAACTAGCTCAGTGATTATCAGAAATGCTTTAACCTCTTATGCATTTTCCTATTAGGAACTGACAAAATGTCTCAGACATAAATGGGTGTTTACAGATTAAAAATTATGTTCAGTATCCCCTTTTTATTATGTGTGTTTGTGTATGTGTGTTTGTATTTCTCTCTGTGTGGTTGTCCTGATATGTGTGTATGTGTGGTGTGTGCACATGTATGCATATATATGGGGAATGCACATGCCCATGAATGGATGTCAGGTAGCTTGCTCTATCACTCTCTGCCATATTCCTTTTAGACAGACTGTCCCTGAACTTGAAGTTCAGTGTTGCAAGGGAGATTCTGGATCTGCCTGTCTCTACCTCACAGTACATGCCATGCTTTGTTTTTATGTGGATGCAAAGGACTCCTGGCACAGCACATGCTCTGACCATCTCCCCAACCTAGTAGCCCCTCTTATCCAAAGTGTATATATTCTAATATCTGCAGCAGACATCTAAAATCATGGACAGTAGTGAGCCTTATATTTAGAAAAATGTAACAAATAAACAAGGAACATTAAGAGGGCAACAATAACAAAAACTCATAAAACTATTAATATAGTATAACAATCTATATCTTGCATTAAAATTTATGAGAATTCAGTGTTTCTCTTTGTGTGAGTCTCTCAGAATAGCTTAAAGCACTATACTCATTCTTCTCCATGTGACAATGTGAAATGATACAATGTCTATTTAATGAGATGGAGTGGAATAAAAGACTAAGAACTTAGCATGCACTGCAACTACGACTTTTTGTGTGAGAGTTGACAGCAAAACTACACAGATTTTGTACGCGGATGACTCTACATTATCATCAATCTTAGCAACACTGAAAGATGTTAAGGGTCTTCACCTTTCACTTTAAAGATGCCCTTAACAGATTTCTTTGGCTTATATGGATTGCCTGCATTATTCCTTTTGATTTTTGAGATTATTAAGCAAAGTAAGGGTTGCTTGGATACAAGCACACTGATACTGTGATAACCAGTATCCAATATTCAATAGCTAGTCTGCAAATCCAGAGGATGACTGGTGGGTTTGCGATACATACAGCATGAATATGCTGAACAAAGGGAGATTCATACTCTAGGCAGGAGGGGTTAAGATAGTGTATAGTTTCCTGATAGTCCCAGAACAACAGGAAAATGAAAGCTTATATTATTTATTTCTGAAATTTCCCATTTAATAGTTTGGGACTGCAATAGTTTATTAGCATGCGTACTTATACACCAGACTATAGTTGATCATAAATAACAGAAATTATACAAACTTAGTTATACATAAAGAGGATATTATTATGTCTTTTAAATAGTCATAAAAACATTTTCAACCATTATTCAATATCCTTGTAAAACCAGAAGCATCTGATGCCATGACAAGGCCACCATTTTGGCTTTTGATGGCAACTATATCAGTTTATTATAGCCATACCCAAAGGCAAAGTACAAAATAGTCTACTGCTATGCTTCCCCATGTAGTTCTAGAATACTGCTTCTCTGGTTGAACACATGTTTAAAGAACTGGATTTCACTTAGAGAGCATGTTTTACAAAAATAAAATTTTAAAAACATTAGAATCCCAAGGAAGGAGCAACAGATTAATGAATTCCTTGTTAGAACTGTAACAAAGCATGGACTCGTGGAACAGAATGTCTGCCTAAGCCAACCATACTCTTACATTATTCAGCCTCCTGACCTGAATAGTCATCAGCATAGAAATCATCATTGTTCATTCTTGATTGACTTTTCCAGACGTAGGAAAGAACGTATAAGTGTAAAGAAAAACATATTTCTTATGGAGGATCCTTGTTATTCCTTAAGCATCAACTACACATGCGTTTCTGCTATAATCAATTAAACTATTGGATTCAATTTCACAGTCTAGTGGAATGTAAAAGGTGTTATAAGCAAATACTAAAGCAAATTATTCTTATTTATATCAAAAACATAGTTGTCGCTGCTTCCCCTGCAGGAGAACAATTTTCAAAGTTGCTGGAGGAAAATAGGATCACAAATAATGACATCACTTTTCTTGCTATCTGCAGCTGCTAAGGCTTGCTCAGACACATTTAACCTGTTACCACACTCTGCGATTTAATTCAAGCATTCATTTGCTGTATTGCTTCTCTATTTAATATAATCAGGTTTATCTGTGGTTTATAGACTGGTCAAGAAGCAATATCATTAAGTACAATAAAAGGCATTAAATTATAAGAAGTACTGGAAAACATCTTTCAACTGGAAGAGAATGCTGGTATCAGAATTTGTGTTGAAAATCCTACGCCATTTAACAAAATAGGACCAGAGGGAACATAAACTGCTGCCTTCCTCTAGAGTGGAAGGATCATTAACTCTGTCTCCCTGAACTCTTAAACATTTCCAATGATTTTGTCTGCTTATCACATAGTTTTTTTTTTTTTACATTGATCAGTGCAAAATTTACAATTCGTCCTTCCCCATTCCTGGAGAGATTATGTAAATGTAACTTGTCAACATCCAACCTGTTAAAAAGTGTCATGGGTATAGCTGAGGGAAACAGGCTACTCAGGAAGGAAGAAAATGAAATCTTTCCCCTAATTCTTCAACAAGTCAATCCGTCGATATTTTACTTAGAACCTTCATGTACTTTTAGGCAGCCATGAAGATGTTTTTAGTGCATTGTTTTCCTTCACTACTGCTGATTTACTTGTGCATAGGTTCGTGCTGAGACATCCACTGTGACAGATTGTCCTGTCGGTGCACTTCTGCTTCCCCTCTATGAACGATTTTCAGTATTGCCTGAGAACGGGAACCATCATAACATCATTACATCATTTTTCTTGTGCCTGCCTCAACCGTGGCTTGCTGCAAAACATTCAACCTGTTACCATGGGCCATATTTTAACTCACAGTTTTATTTAGTGTAATGGGTGTCATTCATCTACTTAAAATGATTGACCTGTTTTATTTTTGTTTATGAATAATATAACTGTGTAAAGTAAAAAATACATAAGAATAAGAGATTTATTGATAAAATGAAGCAGTCCATTGAAACGTTTGGTACAGAATAGGACAGAAAGTGCTAAAAACAACCTTATGCTTTACAATCTCTAATGAACCCTTAAATTATTTATGGACAAGATAAAGATGTAAATACTTTTATTTTAAAAAGCTCGTGTTATAGTCATGTTGATTTTTTTATTCTCTTTAAATGTGTCATTAACAGGGAAAGCATAAATTTTGGAGATCTCCATTATGTTTATTGTAAATATAACAAACATTTACATACTTAGTCCTGAATGCAAGTGGATATAGCATCTATACCCAATTGTGTGTTTGTATACGTGCATACATGTGTGTTTGTATGTGTGAGTGTTTGTGTGTGTGTGTGTGTGTGTACACTTACAGAAGAGGACCAGCATACTAGAACATTACAACATATAAAAAAGCCTATACTGCACCCTAACCTACCAATGATATCATTTACAAATGCAGTTTTAAAACAAAAAAAAATGTGTTTATATACCTTCAAATTCATTCTTGGAACTGTATCTGTTCCAGTAATTCTCAACTATTTTCTTTATATGTATTATGTAGTTTTATTCTTTTATTCTTAAGAAAACAAGAGTGTTTTCTCTCGCATTACATAATCCTGTGCACAGACGTGAGAGCAAACGCTGCCTCTACTGGGGTAAAACCAATTCCTCATGAAATCCCACTTGATGTCTAAAAACATTCAGAAGCTTCTTGAATCATTTGAAATGGGCAGCATTTAACCAATTTTAATAGGAAAAAAAACCATTTTGCTCCATATACCTAGATATGACTACAAAGCTTTAAAATGCATCTGAAATTTAACATATATTACCCATAAGTCGATTATAGTCAGCCATACAGAAAGGAAAAACTAATATCACTTAATAACCCCCCAATCCATGAGTTTTTGCTCCTTATTTATTAAAATAACACTATATCCGTGAAATGAAATAATTTAAATGAGTACCAACCAAATTATACTAAACGCTCTTGTTCTTTGTTCTATCAGTCGGTTGTGCAAAGGTATTGATAAAGGTTACATCATCGAATTTTTAACTGCAACTTGTGCACCAATTTTGCTTGTGACTCAAATCTGTAATATCTGAACTGAGCTTGACAAACATAAAAACATGAAATAAATGAAGTCTAACAAAGACTAGACTAAGGAATCGTTCACCACACTGCACTCTTCTTATCACTGATGCCTCAGTACGCATTTAGATACTTATACAAGATTTTCAAACAACAACAATCACAGACATTATAGCAAGTCAAGAGCATAGGGAAAAGGAAAGGGAAAAAAATGCCTTCCAAAAGAAAAAGATTCATTAGCCTTCCTGGCAAGTGTCTAAAGCAAACAACGAAAGCGCAAAGCGATCACTTAGTTACAAATAAACCCTTTTAAAAGCACAGTACCTTTTTGTGTCTGTCCTTCTTCCATATTCTCTTCCATGGCTACCTTTCTTCGGGAGAATCTGGCGCACGGAATTAGTCAAAAGCTCAATTAGATGTTGAGAAAGCGAGTGCTTTTTCCCCCTGGGCAGCTCCAGCAGCAGTGGCTTGGGCAAGTCCTTAGAGCTTAGCTGAGGCTCCCTCGCGCCTCTTGTTTGCTTGGAGACTGGCTGTCAAGTGTAATTTCATTCAAATTACTCTTCCGTGAAGATTATCAATTTTTCTTCTCAAAGCTGCCCATTGTGTACCACAGCAAGCAGGTACTCAAACAAACAGCCGGATAATTTGGGGAGGGGGTGTGGAGAGTGGTATTAATTCTAGGAGCAGAGACACTATGATTCATAAGCCTTGCTTTGCATTTAGAATGGGGGAAAGAAATTGAGGTTTGTGTCGAAATCTCAGCTTTAAATTGGAAGCACGCTGAACTGTGAACAGATGGAGGGGTGTCCTCCTAACATGAAGCGGACCACCAACCCATAATTCCCCCCTTTGCTACCACAGTGGGAAAGCCCAGATTCTCGTCGTGTCTTTCTGCTGCAGCAGTTTCTTCTCACCCAGTCAGATTCATTACAAAAATGCCCTTTCCTTTTACCTCCTCACGAAGTGTCTAGTTAATTTGATTTAAAGATGCCAAGGAGGGATGCAATTAGACTATCTCAAGGCTGGTCTGTTAAAGGTTATTATTAAGAAAGGACCTTTAAGCTCGCATATTTTAGAATCAAGAAGGAATAAAGACACGGCTTTTAAACGAGTAAATATAAACCTTTTGTTTTATTAAGTATTTTATTTATTGGCATATGATTTTTACACAATAAAAAGAGAATAAATAATCTATTGATGTCTTCGTAAAATATTATTGGTTCAGTCCAGAGAAGCTGCTGATTCCAGGTGGGAAACTCGTGAAAGGAGAAATTCTAAGGGTGATTATTGGGGACAGGGGGCGAGAAAAAAAAGCGAAGGGATTCTAGATAACGGGAGCATGTTGCAATGGGAATTTGCACTCTGATTTGGAATACAAATCACAATGCTGCAGTCTGACAAGAAATTAGCAATCGTGCTCAACCTATTGAGTGACAGGACACAACCAGAGCCTCAATACTCCACAAAAGGCAAAGGGAGAAATAAACAGTGTCAGGGCTCTGTCAAGCTTTACTGGAGGATAAACGAAGACTCTCTTGCCTGTGTTCATCTCAAAACAAACATGGGGAGACGCACATAGAGATGAATAAGCTCTTGCCCTTAATGGAAATACGAATGTCTTCATGATTCATATCATATACTTCTTGCATTATAAGAAAACTTTCACATAGATTTTTAAAGCATGTCAGCAGCATACTGCACACCGCCCTCTCAATAAAAACAGTAGCCCATTCCAAAGAAAAATGATCAGACAACCCTCCAGTTTATTTACATAAATGAAGGTCTACCTCTCTCTAATAATTGTTATTTCTGTTCTTTTTGTCAAATGGGTTTAATCCAAAGGTAACTGTGATTATAAACTTCTAACCTTCTCTATCTGAATATATATATAAATTATTTATATGTAACATAATATATATTTATATATGTGTCTGTATATATATATATATATACAGACACATATATAATTTTGGGACAGTTGCTTGTTCAAGGCAGATTGAGAGAGAAGCCATAAGGGACATCAGAGCAGCCAAATCATAGCAGTCTCTCTGTTTCAAGCCATCTCAGTTGACATATCCTGGCATACAGACAGAACAGAGTAGAGCCTCCATCCTTGTTTCTTAGCTTTATTCACCTCACGACACAGAAAGAATCAGTGAAGCAAATGATTAACAGTAGCACCTACACTACCTTACACTATCTTATATTTTACAGTTTTTTTTATAATCTTTAAAATATTTCCAAGTGTATTACTTAAGGTAAACAGGGAAAGAATTACTTTCCCCCTGTCAGTTGGAAAATATTTCTGCTACTCAAGCATATCCAGGATCTGAGATAGTAGATGAAGAAGAAACTCTTAGAGCACACATTATCAGCCAATTCTTTGTCTAATACTCCAATGTTTTTAGAACTGTTCTACATTACTACTTTAATGCATCACAGGTGTCTTCAGTGTTCTTTAAAGATCACCTCAGTTCATACCAACTTTTTAGCCACACATATAGAGAAATAAAAAGAGGACAGAATTAAAAATAAACAAATAGAAAATGTTAAAAAAAAAATATTTGCTAAACTGGAGAGATAGCTCAGAGGTTAAAAGCACAGAAGTAGCTCCAGAGAAGCTAGGGAACAAGGAAGACCCTAGAGGGACACATGGATTGCCAGGAAAGGGGAATTACACGAGATCTCCTGGGTAAACTGGGGCGAGGGGCATGCGGTAAAAAGGAAGGGATGGGAGGTGAGAACAAGACAGAACTAGATGGTCAAGGGGGAGAAGGACAGAGTGAGAGAGCAATGAAAGAGAGATCTTGATAGAGAGAGCCACTACGGGATTACAGAGAAACCTGGTGCTAGGGAAATTGGCAAGAATCCACAAAGAGCCCAGCTAAGACCCCTAGCAGTAGTGAAGAGAGTGCCTTAACTGGCTTTCCTCTGTAATCAAATTGGCAAATATTCCAACTATCATTACACAGTCTTTATCCAGTAACTAATAAAACCAGACGCAGAGATCCACAACCAAGCTCCAGGTATCCAATCAAATAGTGGGAGGAGGGGATATATAAGCAAACAGAGGTCAAGATCATGATGGGAAAATCTACAGAAACAGCAGACCCAAGCTCATGGAAACTTGTGAACTCGAGTTGTGAAGCCTCCATGGGTCCAAACTAGGCCCTCTATATGTAAGAGACAGTGATGAAGCTTAGACTATCTGAAAGGCTCCTGGCAGTAAGACCAGGATCTATCCCTGGTGCATGAGCTAGCTTTACAAAACCAATTCCATATGGTGGAACGCCTTGCTCAGACTGAACGAAGTGGGGAGGGTCTTGGTCCTGCCCCAACTTAATGTATCAGACTTTGTTGACTCCCCATGGGAGGCCTTACCAGTTGGGAGTAGGTGGAGGAGGGGTGGGTTGGAGAAGAGGAGAGGGTGGTGGGAAGAGGGGTGGGAGGGAGAACTGTGGTTGGAATGAAAAAAAAATATAGAAAAAAACTAAAATATATGTTGGGCAAGAACAATGGAAAGATGGCTACAACTTCTTTCTTTTGAGGAAACTGCAAGATATCAATACATTTTATGATCACCTTTTTCTCAGGATGGTTTTCGCTATAAAACTAAAGCAACTCATATTTATTTTTAAAATAGACGAAGCATATTCACATGTTGGAGATAATGGAGTCCTTCCAAACTGATGAGAAGAAACAGTGTATTCTTATATCAATAGCATGTAAATAAACTAAGGCTAATTTGTTAATACAGTCACAAAGCTTTTTTCATGAGAGCCATTTTGGAGTCTATACTATTATGGATTTTCAATATATACACAATTATCTGGTATTGTTTCCACCATTCCTTTCTGAAAGCTTTTAATCTCCCCAAAGTGAAGTTCTGTACCCATTAAACACAAATTCCCCATAGTCCCTTTCCCATTTGACAGTTGGAATTGGTGTAGCTAGTTGGCTATTTTAGGACCATTTGTAAAACCTTTTGTCAGTTGAAGTAAAAATACTTAAATATCCAAGTATTTTAAAAGTAGTTTATGAAGGAAACTATACAAGATTTATTTATGAATTTTAAATATAACACATTAACCTTAGTATTAACCTGTCAACAATGTTTTCTCTGTAATCCCGTGTGGTGGTGTAAATGAGAATAGCATCCATAGACTCAAATATTTGAATTCTTGGTCCCCAGATGGTGGAACTCTTTGAGACAAGGATTAAGAGGTATGGCATTGTTGATGAAGAGGTGTCATTGAGGGCAGGCTTTGAGAGTTTCAAGTCCACACCATGTCCAGTTAGTGAACCGTATCTCGTGCTTATACATCAAGATATAATCTCTGAAAAACTGCTCTAGCCTATGCCTGCCATGTGCTGCCATCGTCCATAGCATGATTTCTTTCTTTTTTTTTTAAATTTATTTATTTGTTTATTATGTATACAATATTCTGTCTGTGTGTATGCCTGAAGGCCAGAAGAGGGCACCAGACCTCTTTACAGATGGTTGTAAGCCACCATGTGGTTGCTGGGAATTGAACTCAGGACCTTTGGAAGAGCAGGCAATGCTCTTAACCACTGAGCCATCTCTCCAGCCCCTCATAGCATGATTTCTATGGACATTCTGAAACCATATTCACCAAATTAAATGCTTTCTTTTATAAAGCGCCTCGATCAAGGTGTTTTTCCAAAGCAACAGAAAAATAACTAAAATACTCATTAAAATCTATAAGTTAAAATGATGTTGGTGCCTCACAAATATTCCTCAATTACGCACATTGCATTTTACTTGACTCTGCTTTAGTCCTACTATTAGTATTTTTAAAAGATAAAGGCACACCAAAAAACTATGATCATTAATGCTAAAAGACCATTCTTTGAAATATTATCTGAGATTATTTATGATATGTATTACTTTTTCTGTATAAACTAAAGGACACATTACTTACTTAGCTTAAAACTGTAAGTTCCTCTCAGCCTTCCTAGCTTTAGTTTAGACATATCTGCCTTTAAGAAATGATATCAGCTGAGAAAATAGCTACATATTTCTCAATTATACAATGTATTTATCTTTGTATTCAACTACTTTTTCAAAACAACTATAGATTAAACCTCACATTAATTACTTCCAAGCAAATAAAAAACTAGAAATGTTCATGATCTCAGAGGCAGAGAACAAAGAGGACATGTAGAAAAATGATTATATGAACCAAGTATAGTGCACAGAACCAAAGAACATATACAGTATGGAACCTGTTTTTTGTTTTGAAATCTTTAAAGCTAGACAAAATATCATCTCATGAATGGAATATTTTGATTGGCATTTTTGCTCTATTTTGAAAAAGAAAAAGAAACAAATTAATTGCTTCTATAAAGTAGAGGTTGAAAATCAAATCCAATATTTTCTCCTAGATTCAAAAACTTTAATGAACCAAAGAATATTTTAAGACTATTAAAGAATAATCATGACGGTCCTCAGGGCTATGTACTTATTTAAAACAATCCTTCCATAGAGTGATCACAGCTATCACAAGTCATTGTAAACTTACTTTTCATAACACCTACATTTTATTCTTAATCATACAAATATTTACTAAGCATTCTTGCTCACATTTGGAACTGGAGGTAGGTAAAAATGTCTCTCGCCTTTTATACACACCTCCTAGTAGTTAAGACAACCCCAGATTACAATGATGTATGACAAACACTATGTAGTCAGGGCAAAGAAAATGCAGGAGAGATGACATGAGCCTACTGGAAGAACATCTCACCTACTCCTGATTTTTAAGTTTTTAAGCTTTTTTTAAATTAAAATATATTTACATCATTTTCTCCCTTCCTTTTCTTCCCTCCAGCCCTTCCAATGCACCCTTGCTCTCTCCCTCACTTTCTCTACTTCTCTCTCATACATTCTCTCTCTCAAATTTATAGTATCTATTTAATTAATTATTTTATATTTATTATCACAATTATTATAAAATATATTACTATATTTATATAACAACCTTCTCAGTACATATAGCATTGTATGCATATGATTTCAGGACTGGCATCAAAGAGGCTTCTTATGGAGTTGGTTAGCCATTTGGGCAAGAAACTACTCTTGCCTGGACTGATGCATAAACTGGACACAGAGAACCCACAGAGAGAGGACTGCTAAACTTGCCTAAAGGTGAGATGATCTTTCGGGGTTCCTGATTTATAAAAGAGTCTACGAGACATTCTGCAGGACACAGCAGATAGTGACTAAACTGTCTTTAAAATTTCCTGCTTCATGAAAATGTCTGCTAAATACTATGGCCTGTAGGCTAAAGATGGATGCCCCAATGGTACAAAAGAACTTTGGGTGACTGTCAGGCAGTGAGATGTCTCTGTCATTTCTAGAACTTTGGATTTCTTGTTTGCTTAGGTAATATTATATCCTTCTGGAGTCTTTGATGGAGTTTAAAAAATGGTTAGTTATAGTTATAGTTTTCCTTAATTATGATAAAAGATAAAATAAATATAAATATTGTAACTGTAATTCTTGCTTGATAACTATTTTGTTATATGTAATCTTACTATGTTAAAGTGAAAGCCATTTTTTGTTTAAACAGAAAAAGGGGAAATAATGGAGGTGGGTCATCTTTCTATCTGTTGTTTCATTGGTTAAGTAATAAAGAAACTGCCTTGGCCCCTTTAATAGGACAGAAAATTAGGTAGGCGGAGTAGACAGAACAGAATGCTGGGAGAAAGAAGCCGAGTCAGGAGTCGCCATGATTCGCCCACCAGACACAGACGCAGGTTAAGATCTCCCTGGTAAGCCACCAGATCGTGGTGCTACACAGAATATTAGAAATGGGTTAATCTAGATATGAGAGCTAGCCAGTAAGAGGCTGGAGCTAATGGGCCAAGCAGTGTTTAAAAAAATACAGTTTCCGTGTAATTATTTCGGGTAAAGCTAGCCGGGTGGCGGTGGGAAGCAGCCCTGCCGCTCATATTTCAACAAATAACAAATGAAGAGAATGCACTTAATCGTTTAAAATACATTTTCTTAATTTTTTTTTATTTTCTACTAAATACTAATTTGAACTTCTCTTACAGCAAATCTCAGAGAAATTGTCATGTTTGTATGTAACAAATATTTTTTTGAAGTGTTGATAGCAGAACAATGAAAAAATTTCACAAAGTAGCAAAACAAAAACAAAACAGGAAGATGTTGTTTGACATGATTCTATACAATGGGAAAACTATAACTTCATAATCACTGATTAAGAGAAAAACAATGTAATGACGGCACTCCAGCCCAAAGAAGCCATTTTAAAACAGAATCACTCGTGAATATCAATGCATTTGCACAATAAAAATTTGACACAAACTCTAAAATTTCTATATAGTTTCTATTTTATATGTTCCCAAATTATTAGAAAACAATGCCTTCCTTTAGCAATTCTGAATTTTCTAAAATATAGTAGAAACATACATGGGTGAAAATCTAACTTTTCTGTAGAGAAATGACTAGAACTGGATATTATCAGGTGAGTTAAAAAGAAGCTAAATGCAAGAAAGAAAATGCATGTTTTCTTTCACAGACTGATTCTAGATTAAAGAAAAAGAAATGAATGGGTGTTATTATGGAGCAAGAAGAATAGTCCTACAAGTAGATAATTCATTCATTGGTTAACTACTCAGTAGTAAGGCATTTTTATACAAGCACTTTGTTATTTTTGGTAAAGTTTTGATGTTATGCTGATGGCAATAGAACAAGGATATAGCTTATCTGACAAATGAGTAAAATATTGCTTCCTTCATTCTAATCATAGTTTGATGGTTTAGAAATCCCGGCCTTACATATCCATTGGAAAATGCATATGACAACCGCGTATGAGTAATTCAATAATGAAATAATCCAAAGAGAAAGGTGGAGAGAAGACAGGGAGATGGAGAGATAGGGAACTTGTATAGAAGGAGAGAGGGGAATGGGAAGAGAAAAAAAGGTAGTAGGGGGAAAGAAAAAGAGAAAGAGGGGGGAAAGGCAGAAAGGAGGAGACAGGAGATAGAGGAATATAGATGGTTGGAAGGAGAAGCAGCAGAGAGGGAAGGGAGGAAGAAAGAAGGAAGAGAGAATGAACTTTGCAGAAAGCTGAAAGCCTGTTATGCCCTCTAAATTGTTGAGCAGTGACTTCAGATCTCTGCCTTAGGTCTTAGATGCTTAGATGCAGATGGTAGGAGAGAGCCTCCACAAAACTGACCATACTGCATAGTGCAGAAAAAAGTGATAAGGACGATTAGGATTCAAGTTTCTTAGCTTTACCATGAACATTTTGATATTATTGTTTATGTCTTAGACAGCGAGTTCTTTTGTGAATGAAAATGTGTGCTGAAGTGTGCTCTTACAGTCCAAATAGAACCTTCTGTAACCTAGAAATTCTTATCTAAAAAGAAAACAGATGGGGCTGGAGAGATAGCTCAGAGGTTAAGAGCATTGCCTGCTCTTCCAAAGGTCCTGAGTTCAATTCCCAGCAACCACATGGTGGCTCACAACCATCCGTAATGGGGTCTGGTGCCCTCTTCTGTCCTTCAGGCATATACACAGACAGAATATTGTATACATAATAAATAAATAAATAAATACTTTAAAAAAAAAGAAAAAAAAAGAAAACAGATAACAGATTGGGTACTTTTCTCATCCTTCAATTTGTCCTCGATGACAATATCTGAACTTCTGACTAAATTACTGGACTTTTCTCAAAAGACAGAGTGAATAATCAATCCTTTCTCCTGAGATAAATATGTTTTTAAATGCCATTTTAATGTATGTATGTATCACAATTTTCCCATATGTGCATATGCATTTGTGTACATGTATGTATAAATATGTGTATATAAAACCTCCATTTAATGTTGTTCTAAAAATATGCAAGGCTGACAATAAAGGAAAATGTGCATTGTGTCCAAACGTTCAGAGGTTTTAAATTCCAAGCTCCTAGGCTATCTCACAACAGTGCAAATGCCATCACATAATGTGGGCAGTGCGAAGCTTCCAGGAGCAAGTACAGAAAGACCAAACATAAGCTCATTCTGTAACAACCTCTTTTGTTAGGTAATTGAGTTCTTCAAGATATAACCCACTTCCAAAACGCATAATCACTTTTAAAGATTGTTTCATCAATAACTTATTACTTTTTTTAAGTTCTACTGTTCAAGTTTCAAAAATAACAACAATAATACACACACACACACACACACTGCTCACTACAGTGGAGACTAAGCCTGTAGTGCATTGACTTTTGAGAGAAGCAAAGCATATTCAAGCTATTCCAATGTGTACACATATTTGCAGGATTGCTATTATTCAGCAACAAATCTTCCATTGTGATCTGTTCTGCATTAACGGGGAAACACAAGTGCCCAAGTCCTGAATGTACTAGAAACAGCTAGACAACATATTCTGTGTTTTTTCAAGAAAGTTTTGTTGTTGGTGCAATATGTAATCTATTTAGATAGACATTTGATATTTCATAACTTCAGGAAGATCAAAGCACTAAAAAATTCAAAGAGTACACATATTTCTAGTAGGAAAAGTTTCTTTTCTCCTTGTGTACTATTAGCTTTGATGAACCCTGCAGAACACTGCTAAACTCCATCCCGAGTTTACAGCAATGGCACAATCCATCAGCTTGCAACAGCTCTTCATAGCATTCAGCAGCATACTCAGGTCACCAATAAACATCCCACAACAGTTGTCCTAGATAAAATGCAAAGCTGTTTTTAGCATTTAATTTCACAAATGCTAAGGAAGACATGATTTATTCCTCCCTCCATTCTGTAGCCTGAATTTCAATATATCTGTCTACAGCTGTTATGTGGCAGGCATCGCACATTGTATCAATATTTAATACTTCAGTGTGCATGATATTCATTTCCCTTGCCTATCATTGGGAGCAGAAGCTATGGGATGCAATTGTCTCTCCCTCACAGCTCATGAAGTGAGCCAGAACTTACTGTAAGATGTTCAGTTTTCTGGTTAACTCTTCTCATGTGTGCATGTGGTTCCCTTGTGATCATGCTAGATACATGTTAGGTTTCACTAATTGTATTTACAAACCTGAAAGCGTTTAGTATTTCTTCTAAGTGTTAAGCCTGAAGTTCAGAAAAGAAAATTATCTTCCAAACCCCGTAACTGTAAGCATTTTAAGTTTCATTAGAAGTCTTTTATATTCAGCAATGACTCAGCAATGACTAAATGACAGAAACTTAATATGAAGTTAACTAATTAATTCCTGCAAACACATGCTATAAATAAATATTTAAATGACATTTTTATTTAACAACCTAAAATATTTAAAGGTAATGAATAGGAAACTAATGTAAATTACAAAGTACATATGGAGTGTTATTTCTCTCAAACATTCTCCAATGCATTTTTAGAAATATATGTATATATAAAATATACATTTGGATATAGTAAATTTTGTTAAAGCATTTTTTAAAGAAAAATGAGTGTTACCTCATAGGATTTAGCACATAATGATATTGTATTATGATAAACTGTAGAATTTTATCATTGAAAGGACATTGGTCTAAACCTGAAATATTAAACAGAACTGACAAATATTATTATTTATTTTAAAGGAAATATAAGGTATCTAAGGAAATTCTGGATGTGCATATTTTTTAGCAATTGATTTATCAGCCATATATTGAGAGCTTATCATTGCCCATAGTTAACCTATGTTCTGGGACAAGTCACTGAAAATATGTGATATCAGCAATATAACTATTTTTATAAATTTTATGACATAATAAGGAAAGAATGTAAATATGGGGCTCTGGTATGTAAAATGATAAAATAAATCAGAATAATATATTAAAAATCATTTCAAGTATTAAGATAGTTACCTTAGCTTTTGTAATCAATAAAGACTGTCTTTAAAAAGCCATATGGAAACTTAATGGTAGAAGCTTCCTAAAATCATTTATATACATATGTTAAAATATTTAAATGTAGTTATTTTATAATGAGGTACCAATACCCTTACTAAACACCAGAGGATAGCAAACAAAAATTCCAGTTCTGGGAACGAATGGCTTAGCTATTTTGGAGATGTTGGCCAATGACATTCGACAGACTCCAGATATTACAAGTTATTGATAATCCTCTGGGAGACCCTCCAGAACATGACAATTAAAGCCTTATTGCTGAAGAAGATAACACATACTGGAATCATAGGACATGGAGAAATCAATCTGGTAGAGGGCTAGAAGCTTCATCTTTATATGACTAGTTTTCATAGCTTTTGAGTATGCTATACATGCCTCTTGAGGAGAGGAGAAAAAGAAGAAACAGCCTATCCAACCTAAACGCTGAGAGAAAAATAAGTGACTAGATTGACAAGACATGCTGCTAATACAGTGTTGGCCCAGACATTGTGGAGAAACAAATTCATTTCTGATTAAATTTATAGCTCTCTCTACATGATGAGACACATAGCTGGCACATTATTGTTCCAAAAGTACGATTAGACAGGTCATAAGTCTTAGTAGAGAACCTATTACTATTATTTTCTAAAGTGACAAAGGCATCCAAGTTCATAAAAGAATCATTACTACAGCCTGAATCACCTATTGGTCCTCACATACTGATAGTAGTAGACTTCAATAGTTCGTGGTTACCAATAGACAGGTCAACCAAACAAAAATTAAACAAGAAAATCCCCGAGATAACTGACATTATAAGCCGAATGGATCAATGAATATTTATAGAACATTTCACCCAGACACAAAATAATATACCTGATGGAACATTCTCCATAACTGACCACAAAATAGGTCAAGTCATAACAGATACAAGAAAATTGAAACAGTACACTGGATACTATGTTACCACAATGAATTAAAACTGAATGCTAACAACAACAAAACAACAGAATGCTTACAAACTTGTTGAAACTAAACAACTCATTACTGAATGAAAAAAATTGTCAAAACAGAAATGAAGAAATAATTAAAGACTTTCTAGAATTGAAGGAAAATGAATATACAATATAATGAAAATTATGGAACACAATGAAGGCTGTTCTAAGAGGCAAGTTCATAGCACTAAGTGCCTACACAATAAAAAAAAATGTGGTGTGATTTCATATTAGAAATTTAGCAGCATGCCTGAAAGGTCTGGGACGAAAAGGACTCATACCCAAAAGGAGCAGACAACTAATCCAACTCTGGGGAAATCAATAGAGTAGAATCAGATAAACAAAAACCAATACAAAGAATTAATGAAAGAAAGAGTTAGTTCTTCGAGGAAAACCACTGCACTAGTGAAATAGAAGCGGTCATCAAGAGTCTCCCAAAGCCCCCATACACAAAAAAAGCCAAGGGTCAGATGGTTTTAGTGCAGAATTTTACTAGATTTTCAAGGAAGAAATGACAGCAATATTTCTCTAATTATTCCACAATATAGAAACAGTAGAAACATTGCCAAATTCATTCCACAGGGTCACAATTTCCCTGCTATTCAAACTAAATAAAGACTCAATAGAGAAAATTGCAAACCAATTTGCTTTATGAACATAGATGCAAAAAATACTCGATAAAGCACTTGCAAATAAAATCCAAGAACATAAAAAAAGAGGATCTACCATGATCAAGTATGTTTCATCCCAGAGTTTCAGGGATGGCTCAACATGTGTAAATTGATAAATGTAATCCACCATATAAACAAACTGAAAGACAAAAACCATTCAATTACCCCAATAGATACATTAAAGGCTTTTGACAAAATGCAACACCCATTCTTGGTAAAAGTCCTAGAGAGATTAGGGGTACAAGGAACATACCTAAACATGATAAAGACAGTTTATAGCAAGGACACAGGCAAGAACAACTTAAACAGAAGGAACTCAACACAATTTCACTAAAATCAGAAAGTCTACCAGATCTTCAAGGAGGAACCAGTACCAATACACGTCAAGCTATTATGAAAAATAGAAAAAGTCAGAACATTTTCCAATTTCTTTCAAGATTCTCAAACTTTCAATTAAAGAAAAAGCATAGATTATTGTACCTGTCTTCAAATTATATAGTCAACAAGCTACATCCTGGGGCTTAGAGGACCCATGTGGTATCAGTTTATACAGAAATTCATCTCTGACTCATGTGTATGTGGGAGGGGTGAGGGCTGGGGGATTATGCATACATGGCAGCATATCCATACATAAGCATAGCATGATAAAAATTTTAATGCAGGACGATGTGATTTGAAAGTATCCACACTTTCTATCATAAACTGTTATGTTTTTAGTATATCATCTATCTGATGACTGTTCAACAATTCGGAGTTAGTAATAAAGTGATTAAAACATTTGTTGACTTTTGATTATGTCTAAAACAAAGGATAGTAAATCTGTAGAAATGAATCTTAGAAGCTGATAATGACTAGCCATCTATGAATAGTTTACAGAAAAAGCAAGCAAAACATACTCTTTGCTGAGTAAGATTCAGAATGCCAAGTTAGAACAAATCCAAGCAAGTCTCTCATGGCTCAATAGAACTCCCTGAATTTCTTACTAATAAACATGTCTTATAATAGGCATGCTCATATGCACAATTCAGGAAGTACAGGAACAGAGAGAGCTCATTAGACTCAATTCTAATACTGAATTTTATTATCAAAAGCAACATTTAAGGTACTCTGTTATATAAGAATGTGTATTCCTAGCACATTATATAACTGTAATCAAGGAAGTTTTATCTCTATTTTCTAAAAGAATGAATATATTGATGTGTGTCCATCTTCTTAAGACATTCATACAAGATGCTAGGTACTACCCTCAGGTTTTTATAAAATATCTCATTTTATGCTTCATGTGCCATATCATTTCACAAAGACTCATAACAAAATATGTAACATGATATTATGTTTATATATGATTATAATTTTATAACTGTAGTTAAATATGAAGAAGTACATCATGTACATAAAAATACAACTGTAATTGTCCATAATAATAGAAATCATTAACTAAGTACTACTATTTGACTATCACAGTTCTTAGTATTTTTAGTAACTTTGGGTCTATATAGTGTATCATCCTCAACTTACAGAAGAGAAAACAGATGGGCAAAAATGGCAGAGCCTGCATGAGAATTCAAGTAGTCTGGTTCATAAGCCTGTGCTACGGCTATAGCACTAAAATACTTTGAAGTAAAATGACTGCAAATACATTTGGCTACATCAACAGACTTGGGGAACAATTGGTTAGATTATTTTCCTCACTTAGGTGGCTTTCAACCATTCTCTATGCTCTGGTTAGATGATAGGAATTCAGGTACAGCAGAATTCAAATGATAGCTTTGCTAGCCAGCCCTGCACATTCTCTGCAACCTCTTTACCCTTCAGGCTCTCATTTGTAAAGAAAAAAGGAAGCTTATTCAAAGGTGATTTGTTGAGGATCAAGTGCTCACACAGGTGTGGGCATGACCACAGGTGGCATTTAATAGTTCAAATTCCTTTTTCAAATATCAAAAGTGTTGTCAATGTCATTGATTTACACCCCCTTGAGATGTTTAAGGAAAGATAATAAAGAAACCTCAGATAATGAGAGACTAGAGTTTAAAACAATTTATGTTTTCCTGACTCATTAAGTGAATTGTTTTTGTAAAAATAATAACATATTATCTATAAATAAGTTTTTTTTCTCTCCATAAACCAGTCTGAAATTATTTTTTCAACAGATAGTATATTTGCATAAGACAGGTAGAGAGTTTTGGTTTATCAATTCTTGCATCAACTTTTATGCCTTAAGTTTTCTTAAACAAATTTCTTAAACAAATTTGGTCACACAGTATAATTGTCTTGTGTTATTAGACAGTGGAAGAATATTTAGTACAGTCTGCTAATAAATCACATCAAACATATGTGAATGTTATCAATATTGTAAACTGTTTCCAAGATTTAGTAGAGAAACACTGAAACATAGTATATTTTTGGAAGCCTTTATGACCTTACTTCATTTTAAAAACTTCATTTTTAAAAAACTAAGCAGATACCAATCACATTTTTGTTGTATCAAGACAAGATGGTGCGGGAGAATTGTGTGTATTTTGTCAATCATGTTTTGAATAAATGCTGATTGTCCAGGCAGGAAGTATAGACAGGTTAACCAGAAAGGAACTAAAGGCAGGGCAATGAGAACAGGAGTATTCTGGGAAGAAGGAAGCTCTTCCTGCAGTCCAGCCCAGACCACTGAATAAGCAACATGTGACCTACCCCACTGTGAAAGGTACAGAGCCATGTGGCTAACATAGATAAAAATAATGGGTTACTATGAACTACAAGAGCTAATAAAAAGACTGAGTTAATGGGTCAATCAGTTTATAACCTAATGTAGACTCTCTGTGTGATTTTCTTTGGGACTTGCCGGCTGTGGGAACAGGGAAGGACAGAAACCCCACAAGCCAGCCTGCATGTTACAAGACAATTATTGTTCCTTGAAAAATTATTTTGCCACTTATAAATAAAACACCTACTACAAGAAAGCTATTTTTATAAATTATTGATATCCTTAAGTTGCATTTTTAATTAGAGTCAACAAAATACTTATTCTGCACCAAATTTAGAACCTATTTGTTTATATTACATTTCTAAACCCTAAATCTGTCAATGATTCTTAGAATGCTCAGGTAAAACAACAGTTCAAAACAGTCACTAGCACAGTAATTATTAGAATAACAGAATAACTCATAAAGATTGACCAGACACAAAGTTGTATAACTATAGTTCCATCACTCAGGAATGTAAGACAGGCATTCAAGAACTGCCTGGGCTAACACACACACACACACACACGTGCGTGTGTGTGTCTGTGTTTATATATAAACTCTATATTAAAATAAATTTAAAAATCAAAAACAAAAAGACTTTGGGGCAGTGGTGGTATGTGCCCTTAGTCCCAGTACTCAGGAGGCAGAGGCAGAAGGATCTCTGTAAGTGTGAGGCCAATCTGGTAGTCAGAGTGAGTTCCACCAGAGACAATGCTACACAGAAAAACCATGTCTCAGAGAGAAAAAAAATAGATTTTTTTTAATTACTGACATGTATTAAACATTTTAAGAATGTACTTTATATTATTTATGAGAGGTTGGCATCTTCAAGTAGTTCTTAGTTACAGATACTTAATGATTTCTAACAGGAAAAAATGAAACAAGCTAACTTTAAAATTTATTAAACGTTTCTGAGGTGGTGTTTAATCACTGTCTGATCCTAACTAAGCATAAAGCATGGGCATATTTATTTAATCATATTTGTTATATACATAAATATATAAATGCTGCTTATAAATGTATATAACTATTTAGATCATAAGATAGAAAATTTGATGATTATAATGATATATATGATACAAATCATTATATTGTTCAATTTTTAATTTTGTTTTTATTGAGCTATACATATTTCTCTGCTCCCCTTCCTTCCCCCACCTCCTCTTCTACCCTCTCTTGTATCCCAAAGCTCCCAGTTTACTCAGGAAATACTGTCTTTTTCTCCTTCCTATATAGATACATGTATGTCTCTCTTAGGGTCCTCTTTGTTTTCTAGATTCTCTGAGGTTGTAGAGTGTAGGGTGGTTTTTCTTTGCTTTATGTCGTCTAAAAGTCACTTTTGACTGAATAGATATTATATTTGTCTTTCTGGGTCTGGGATACCTCACTTAGTATAGATGTGGAGTGGAACAGTTTAAAAACATAACATGTTTTATCTCATAGTTAATCTCCCACAGAACTCTGTTAGGTTGTTGCTGACATTAACTCATTTTTCATTGTGTTGAAAGTGGGATAATTTTCCTGAGATTGTTCATAAGTTTCAGAGCTGAGATTCAGATCAAGACTCTAGGGTCAATAACTTCCATCAATTTTGAATAAATATAGCATACACAAAAGAGAAGAGAACAAAAATTAATTATTAAGTAAAATTCAAGATCTCTTTATATGGTGTCCTTTGTTTATGGTAACAACTTTTGGACATAATTTTTAAAATTAAAAGTTAAAACATTAGGGTTACAAGATATAAGTTATTTGATGTCTGACCCTAGAAGGCAATTTATTTTTTACCAAGGCCCAGTGAATCAAATACAAATTCCTTAATTAAAATTAAATTGAAATTTAAAATACCCAATTGAGACAGATGTCAGGAAATAAATATCTTTTTAAGTTTTCCAAAATAAATATGTGTTAATTGGACTTACTATCTTCCCTTTTTATTCTTCTACACTCTTGGGAAATTCTCTGCAATTTTATATATATTTATATCATTGTTTTCATAGAGCCCTTTCAAAATTTATGGGTGACCTTCGAACTTTTCAGGGCATGACTTACCACCTTAATGGTGTAGGAGTTCTTTTGTTTGCGTGTTGCTTTCATTGGTTAATGAATAAAGAAACTGCCTTGGCCTAGCTGATAGGGCAGAACTTAGGTGGAGAAGACAGAACTGAATTATTCTGGGAAGAAGAAAGCAGAGATAGAGAGAAGCCATGGATCTTCTGCCTGAGATTGAAATTTGTTACAATCTTGCTGGTAAGCCACAGTCAAGTGGCAATACACAGATTAATAGAAAGGGTTAAATTAAGATGTAAAAATTAGACAA
Source organism: Chionomys nivalis (assembly GCF_950005125.1). Lineage (NCBI taxonomy): Eukaryota > Metazoa > Chordata > Mammalia > Rodentia > Cricetidae > Chionomys > Chionomys nivalis. The sequence goes on from NC_080105.1 coordinate 24,146,014, forward strand.
TAAAAACTAGAGCTAATGGGCCAAGCAGTGTTTTAATGAATACAGTTTTTGTGTGATTATTTTGGGTATAAGCTAGCCAGGTGGCCAGGACAAACAAAGGGCCCCCTCTCCCTGCAACAGTTTGACCCTAGTGTATAAGTTCCTTTTGTTTGCGTGTTGCTTTCCTTGGTTAATGAATAAAGAAACTGCCTTGGCCTAGCTGATAAGGCAGAACTTAGGTAGGTGGAGAAGACAGAACTGAATTCTGGGAGGAAGAAAGCAGAGTCAGAGAGATGCCATGGATGCACCATGGATCCGAGGCCAGATGTAGATGTGCTGAAACATTCCTGGTAGGCCACGGCCTCGTGGTGATACACAGATTGATAGAAATAGGTTAAACTAATATGTAAGAGTTAGCCAATAAGAAGTTAGAATTAATGGCCAAGCAGTGTTTTAATTAATACAGTTTCTATATGATTATTTCAGGTGTAAGTTAGCCATGAGGTTGGGAAAAACAAGCGGGCCCTCTTTCTTGTAACACCTTAATTCTTTTCACTTTTCCAAACCTAGTTGTTCGCTCATTGATGGTCTCTTGGTGATGTCATGATCTTTCCTCTGATTATCAAAGACCTGTTTCTCCACCACTTTTTCCTACCTTAAAACAGAGCTTTCCCATCTTTCTAGTCTCTTTATCAAAAAACTCAGCAGTTCATTAAGCAACAAAGAAACAAAATGAGATTAAACCAAATTAAGTTTCCAATCTTGATTTTTACAAGCATTTGAAATTGAAAGCCCAGCTCCAACTTAATAAAAGGAGCTAGAAAGAATGTAAAAGTGAAGCTTTGTCTTCTGGTCATGACATGTCTATTGCTGTCATCAATTCCTAGTAGGTGTGGATACCTGCAAAAGATTTACACAAGATCAAACTGGCCAAAAGTCCAGCATGGTTTGGGGAGGAACTCAATAAGTCTTACTCCAGAAAGGAGTCATTGGCAGTTGATGACGGCTGGAAGAGAGAGAGTCATTTTTGTTTGGAGGGGATGGCCACTGTTTAACTGACTATACATCAGCTTGCCCATGTGTATAGTATATGAGCAGCAGTAATTGGATAAGTTAGAATATACTACAAAGTAAGAATTTTGGTGGACACAAAGTTGAGAGGATTGGCGATATTACAAGAGGATTTGGAGTCAGAAGTGGAGTTGTAGGATAGATACGATCATAATACATTGTATAAATGTATAAAAATAGTATTATGGTAAATTATATTTAAATAGAAATAAAACAAGCAAAAAAGAAAATATGATTTTGATGTCAAATTAATTATCTGACAACAAAGGATAGAGTTATTGCTTTTTTATAAAGACAAGGTGTTGGGTCTCAGGAGGCCCAGGCATGAGGCCCAGTGTAATTTCCTGAGCCTAACTTGAGTTGGCATGAGGCCTATGTAACTTCTTAAGCCTAGCTAAAGTTTGGAGACCTGTCTCTGGCTACCCGACCTAGACCCACCTACGCCCAGCTCCCTCTAATGTGGCAGAATATTATTGGCTCTTGTTCCCTGCTCTGCCTTCACCCATTCCTGGCTTCTTCACCCCCATCACAACCCTATATAAGTCTCTGCTGATACCATTAAATGAGATCCTGTTTTGACAGACTCCCGACTCAGTGGGTATGTTTCTCCCTGGTGCCCGGGGTGGGCTGAGTTGCGACACTCACCATCGCTGCAAATCTCATCATTCCGGTCAGCCCCAGGAGAGTCTGTCTGGTGGATCCTGCTCTACCCCGCTTTTTTTTGCCAGAGAACCCAGCAACAAGGGACATGTAATACAGCATTACACTGTATAATGTAACATAAAATTGTTATTCTGAAAATTTTACTCAAGATAGTACACTATTTCTCTTCAACACTATTGATATGTCTCTTAATATGCATCAGAACTTGTGCTCATTATTAAGACACAGAAATAAACAAAGCATTTTTTACTCCGGCAACTTATAGTCTTTTCAAGTCTTGAAAAGAAAACAGTAATAATCATATCAGTAAGGAAAAAATTAAGATGTATTGTTATTTTCCTATAGTATTTTAATGTACTTAATAGAGACTAGATAATTGGATTGTTTTGTGCCTTGATCTCTATTGTATGATTCTAAAATTCATGTAAACATTTCTGTTCTTTTACATTTTAAGTCATATACAATATATCTGTAATGTATTAGTGTAAACAGCTCTTTTGTTGTAATAGAAGGAAATGCAAACCTAACAAGACTGAAAAACCAAATTGAAAGATTTTTGTTAATGCACATTCACAAAGTGGACAGTCAGAGAAGGAGATTGTCACAACATGCCTGTCCCCCAAAATGCTGAGGAAGGGTCTGAACTTCGGATAATTTCATACAGTAATAGTGCAGTTCATATTCCAGAACTCTTCTGAGTGAGAAATGCCGTTGCCAACAGCTTTTACCTTCAATAGCTATACTTCCAAACAGCATTAGAAAGGCTAATGTTGCTCTTTATGTTGAAGAGAGGATAAAATCTTGGTAAGCAATGATAAATGCATCTGTGGGATAGACTTTCACCAAATGAGAAAAGGTGATAATCACAGCAATGTGGATTAAAAAGTTTTAGAATGAATAAAGAATCTTGCAGGAGTTGTGAGCAGAATATAATTAAATAAAAAAAATAAGAAGAAAAACAAAGCAGAATAATAAATTAAGAACCAATCAAAAACTGACAAATGAGAGAAGCAGCATGTCCAGTAAACCTTGGCCTCGGTTCTCCCCCCACCTCAATTTCTAACTGCTGAAGGAACTCTATTCACACATTCAGAACCACTATATTAATGTAGTCTGTATATGCAGTTTGATTTTGAGTCATTTTTAATACAGCTGTATCTATTCAATAGATAATTCCCTTTGAAATAAGAGTGTATAAACATACAGATAAATTTTTATTCTGGTGGAAGCTTCACCCCCATCCCTGGCATCCATATACCCAGAGTCTGGATGGACTGCTGTAAGTTCCACCCTAAGCCCTCTCTCCCATCTCTTTCCAAATTCTACCGCATCTCAGAAAGCCTGTCAAATGACCCCTCCCCGAGAGATGCTCAAGAACACTCCCACAGGGTATTTAAACTGCCCCCTCAGAAGACATGTGGTTTCCAGTCTCTCTTTCCAGTCTCTTCTCTGGGGAGCTAGAGAGCGTTTTATCCATTTAATCTGGGCTTTTTCTAATGTGGTTTGGTTTGGTCTAATTTGGTTTGATGCGTTGGTGGAGAAGTTTATCAAGGTACAAAAACTTTCTAATTTTCATCAGCCTTAATTGAATTTTCCACTATTTCCCATGGAATTTCTATTTTAGAGAGTCTGAGATTTATCATTTTCCATTTATTGAATAAGAAAATTGAGGGACCAAATAAATTAAGCTGTGTGCCTGGATATGTGAATCATAGGAAGTCACAGTAAGGACTGATTAATCATGAATTTCCAAACTTTTTTCTGTTTGATTATCCCAAACTAATTTTCGTCCCATGTGAGCACCTGAAATCGCTACACCCATCAGTAAACAAACAGGCAGTAGTCAGGTCTAAGAAAGGAAGAATCATAGACAAGATTAAGTTCATAAGGCCTTGCCTTGGCCATCAAGATTCAAACATAGTACCGTGACTTATAAACGAGGCAACGGTGTAAAAGGACTTCAAGATCCTTCCAGGGGAGTATTTGAGCTGCAAGCAACTTTCTAGAGAAATGTTTGAGCAGCAAGGGATGGGGCTTGTGCGCTTCAGAATCTCTAGTCCTGCTGGCTGGAGCTGGTATGCTTCGGAGCACCTGACCCTCCCGAGATCTGTGCTGCTTTCCTCCCAGGGGCATGTGAAACCAGACCTTCTGCGGCTACAGTGGACACCTAGAGCTGCCAGAGACACTGATGCCCACTCCCTGGAAAGGATGTGCTGAGCTTTGCTCAACTCTTTATTTGCCAGGACTCTAATCCGAAAATAAGAGACTGGTCTTCACAAAGCAAAGCGGAAACCTACGATAGAATATCCCTGATGTCTCAATTCTGGCATCCAGCCCAGCACAGGGGAAGGGCTAGCTGTCACTTCTGAAGGACAAAAGACTTTGCCACCCTTAGAATTGCTCAAGTGCTGTTTTTAGTTTGCTTTATTCTTAGCTTGTTTATTTGCTAGGGTAGTTAGAAAAAAGAATCTTTAAGAAGTGAGAAAAGATGCAGAAAGCTGAGCACTCCTACTCAGGGATGCAGTCTGCTAGTAAATGCGCAATGTTCGGGTGCTGACCTTCCCAGATTGCTTTCCCCTTTCCTACTGTTTTTCTATTGAGGGTGTACCGTAAACTTACACAGCACAGTTATATACACAATGTCCCCATTGTGTTTCTAATCCAGAGAAGAATGGATTAAACTATAAGTATTCCCTTACCTGTCCACGGTTCCCTTAACAGGAATTTAAAACAAGGAAAGAAAAAAAAAAAAGCAGTTTTTTTCTAAGATTACACTAGCAAGACCTGAAAGGACCCACCATAGAAAGTGATAATTAAATATAAATTAGAATCAATGGAATCAGTATTGCCATCATTACTATTAAGGCAAAAATCCCTTCTTTATTTTATTGAAACTCTGAGTATTTTACATTACATGTCTCTCCCAAAGATAGGTTAGGATAAGGAAACATAAAGATGAATTGTTTGCATTTCTCTGTAATCTTTAGGTTGCAAACTAGATCAAAAGCCCCAAATCGAGGCGATGATAATCCTGCTCTTGTTGCTTCCTGTCACTCTCTATGAATTAGTTATCCCCTCTTATATGACTCTCCAGTACGTCTTCCCGGCTGGTGAAGGCAGGGCCACAGAACTAGGTCACATTGTCTTGACTGCTTGTGAGCACGGCCAGGTGTCTCTGTTCTGGTAAGCCACAGGTATAGGGTTGCACCTTTGGAGCATACCAACATGTAAACAGCATGTGAGGGTATCATTCACTGAGACCCATTTAAGTGATTAGTAGTCAATTTTGTAGCACGGTGGAGGTTTACTTTCTTAACTCCTAGCTTCTGTATGATAACTTTCACAAAAACACTTTACTCCCTTGGAAAATATAGCTGCTGGAAGACAACACACACCTTCTATTTTATTTTTTAATGTGTGTATATATTTGTGTACTTTTGTGTAAGTGCACCACATGTCTATATATATGCCTATGGGGGTCAGAAAAGGACTCCCAAACCCCTAGAATCAGAGCTAGAGGTGTTTGTGAGCTGCCATGAAAGAGGGTCCTCTGCAAGAGCAGCAAGTGCTCTTAACTACTAAATTATTTCCAGTCCCACATATCATCTTCTTTGGATATTTTATTTCTATTATAAATGTATAGGTGCTTTTTCTGCATGTATGTCTTTGCATGCAGTGTGCACAGGGGCGAGAAGATGGTGACAGATACTGTGGGCCTGAAGTTGAAGATGGTGGTTAGCTGCCAAGTGGATGTTGGGAATCCAACGGGGATCCTGATGAAGAATAACCACTGCTCTTATTCACTGAACCATCTCCCCACATCAGTGGTTTATATAATAATTAAAACGATGTGGGCAGTGTCATCCCTAGGCTGGTATTCCTGGGTTCTATAAGAAAGCAGGTTTAGCAAGACATGGGGAGCAAGCCAGTAAGCACCATCTGTCCACAGCTTCTGCGACAACTCCTGCCTGAAGCTTACTGCCCTGTTTGAGTTCCTGCCTTGATTTTCTTGATGATGAACAGGAATATGAAAGTATAAATCAAATAAACCCCTTCCGCCACAACTCTCTTTCTGATCATGATATTTAGTTGGAGCAACAGAAACCCTAACTAAGACAAGTAGGTACTAATTTTGTGATGTATTGCTGTGACAGACCTGACCATGTTTTTGAGAGGACTGCGCAACTTTTGAACTTTTGGCTAGAAATTACATTAAGTCTTGAAAGCTCAGCGGGATGTGCTGTGGAAACTTGGAAGAATTTCAGAGAAGTGGAGAAGATGGAGGCTTGGCTTGTGATGTTTCAAAGAAAAGTTTAAAGACTCTCAGGACTGTTATTTTGATTTAAGATTATGTCCTTCTGGTTAGCTTGAGTGGTAGATCAACTGTGTTGAATAAGATACCAGAACTAGTAAAGCAAAACCTTTGCTTTGTTGGGATACTCAATGCTAGTTGGTGGGAGCAAAGAATTTAGTGGTGATTAAGAAGGGACGGATACTGTTGAGGTGAAATCTTCTGGGATGTGGCTTCTGAGAGTCAGCACTAAGAAGCTGTGTTCCAGGGGTGGCCAAGGTTGGGCCTCATGCTGGTGGTCAAAATTGGTAACGTAAGGGTCACCCAGGTGGTTTTGAAAGAATAAAAGGATTGTGGAGAGCAGCTGATGCTTGGCTCTGTGAGAGGCCAGGAAAGACTGTTGGTCAAAGGGCAGAGTCAGTAGCAGTTGGTGCTTGACACCATGGAGAGAGCTTGTGAGAGGCTATGGGTAAACGTGTAGCCTAATTACAACAGATGATCCCAGCAGTTCTGGAGATGCCAGTACCGTGGGACCACCACCAATAGCAATGGGAGCCAGCTAGAGCTTAGAAAACAAGCTTTTTGTGCTGCTGAGGCAGAGGAAATGACCCAACAAGCCCCTTAGAGGAACCCAGAAGACAGTGAGCATATCTCTGACATTGGACATCGTGTTTACACCATTGAAGCCTGGTTTTGCTTTGGTTTGCTTATGACTACTCTCTGGTTCTTCCCTGTTGAAAAAGGAAGATATTTAATTTAATTTTGATTTTTACAGGAGCCTACAGCTGAAAGACTTTGAACTTTTAGGATGTTAAGAAATTGCATGTTTTGAAGAGACTGAAATGCTGATGTGTTTGAAACCGGTGGGACTTTTAAAGTTATTTATGTTTTAATGTGAGATATAGGGGATGAATCAGAGAGGGAAGGTTGTGGCTAATGGTGATGTGTTTGTGTGCCAAGCTGACATGTGCTGACTAATCTTAAGTAAAATTGACCCACAAATGAATTATCTGAAACAAAGGAACCTCATTTGAAAAAATATTTTCATACGACTGAGCTGCAAGTCATCTTCTTTACAGAAATATAAAATAATATTTGTGTTTCAAAATTTGTTCGTGAATTAATTGATTTTATATTACCAATATTAAACAAAGAGTAAAATATTTTTTAAAAAACTGAAAATTGGAATTGGATATTGTTTCTACCACCTTTATTTGAAAAGCATCTTTGCTTTTTGAGCCAATAGTTAAACAGATTTATCAAATGTACGTTAATGGATATTAAAACTCCCAATCTCTAGGGTTTTAAAAGTCCTATAGGGAGAAAATATTTAAAAAGATGGTAAAGCCTGGTATTTTTATTTGAAGCCTAAGGATGCTTGTTCAAAACCATCTTGAAATTAGTATAAAAAACAAGGCACAGCAGATAAACCTACTTGAAAATCTATTTCCATGACAACAGAAAGAGAGCATTAAAGGGTCAATACACCTCTTCAGTATGTTATTAAAATATTCAGTCATCTCAAATATTTTAAAGGAAAGATGTATCTTTATCTACATACTAAATTCCAATAATATGTGAATGAATGAATAGAGTTGCCCCCTTTTAACAAAAGAGGGGTAAAAACAGGTATTCATAATCCTCAGAAGTTTTTTTATTTATTCCACAAGATACAGAAAAAATATAAAACATTTTATACTAAATACTTGCTATAGCTTCTATAACAATCACGAAATTTTTCATAAAAAGTCATCCAGATAATCATATTGTTTTATGAGTATATATATCACCATAAAAATTTTAAAAATCAAAAGAATTGATAGAATTCTATGACAAGAGATACAGAAACTCAGTTCTGGGAATGAAAATGTTGAGAATTTTTGGTTTAGCATACAAAAAAATGCTTAAGAATTATTTGGGAAAAACAGCTTTCCTTCCTTATGGTAACAGCAATGTTTTGCCCAGAATTCATTTTGGGTATTATGCTTTCAAGACTTCCTAAACTTAAAAAATTCTCGAAAAGCAAATTTAGCATAGAATTATGGGAGGTAGTTTTGACTATGCTATTTCATGTGATACGTATCACATTACTGTAGTCGTAAGGTGGTATTATATAATAAAATTTGGTCTTTGCTTCAATTCTGTATGCTGTGCTATAGCAGACACCCCTGACATTTCCCCAGCAGGTGATGTTTTTGATGCTCCCAAGAACTACAGTCTATGTGCTTTTAAAAGCAACAGATGACATATTCCTGTAGCCAGTACTTTCTCTAGTCTATGGTGTCACAGTTCAAGCCAATACTCTCAGCTATGTAGTAGCTACATTATTTTAATACAAATATTCAGTATTTCCTTTCACTTAGTCAGTGTCTTTAAGCTGTAATATAGTTCTTTACATGACTTAGCCTAAAGATGAAATAGTAAAAATAAACTACTTAAGGTGACTTCATATGTCATATGACTTCATGCTGAGAACCCAAGGATATTTTTGTACTATTTTATGTCAAAACATGGCACTTAAGATCCATGAGCCAAGACATTTTTCCCTTTTTAGCCTTAAACTTGCATGGAGATATAATACAAATAGCCACAAAACTAAAATAGTTACTCAGCCCAAAATAGAAGACATGTTGGTTAAAGACAAAGAAATAGCACATTCCAATTAACACTAAATGAAATTAATGAATATTTCCCTGAGAAACTAAGATAATGATTTTCATTGGATGTTTCCACTAGGAAACACAGTTTCTGCATGGCCAGAACAATATTCTTCAATGAAACATCATTAATTTTTCTTCTCTATCTAGTTCACTTATTATTTCTTCTTACCCATCATCAGTTTCTGAGAATTTCTCAGATAGTTGTAAGCCACTAGACTAATTATGTAGCTCTCATAGAACTAGGACTGAAAGAAGACTTCTGGTGTATGGTTTTTGATATAACTCCCTGGCCTTCATAGTCTCAGATAGAAGGCCTTAATGAGAGCCCTTTGCCACATGAATAATTTCCTATTTACCTCTGATGAATTCCAATCAGCTGTGGCTGCTGGGATGAATCTGAGGGATAATTTCTTAAATAGAAAGCCTCAGATTTCTTCCTTTTCATTTTAGAACCTATCTTACAGTCTTTAAAATAAAATGTTGCATAAACTTCTGCAAGTTAAAGGCCAAACCAAGCTGTAATTAGTGCCTTAAAAAGTGGCTTGCAGTTCAGTCGCACTTCCTGAGTATAGATACAATGAGGATGAAATCCTACCTTTTGATAGAGGGTATGGCTCAAAAGTTGATTTCTTTTCTGTGTTGCTGGAGGCATGGGCTTTGCCTCCACCACCACCACCAGAGAAGGATTTCGGAAAGTTATCATTCCATTGTAACTTCAATTTTTGAATTAATGTATATAAAATTAGATGATTCACACTAGATCTACTGCAGAATACCATTCTAAAATTCTTGGTGACAATATATATAAGTGTTTGAGATACATATATAATATGAAATAATAAATTTCATGATTCAGTATCTAATAAAGAAAATATTTAATAAGTATATTTGTTATCATCATTAAGTGAAGAAAATGTTAATATTCTAAAATTCTGCTTATCTGTAAATGTTAAGAAAAGCAGTACTTAATACATAAATGAAAAGTAAGAAAGGGATGAGAAAACAGAGTACACGTTCACAAGAGCGAAACTGATAAATCACTCAATTTTAACTTCAGATATTCTTTTGTCAACTGAAGGAATTAGCTGAACTACCTGAGAGATTTCTGCATGCTAATTATTTCTATGATTCCAAAATATAAACTTTAACTTGTTTTTATTGGCTTCACAGGACAAAAAAAATGTTTTCTATATGAAAGCATATGCCATGTTTTCCCTGCAAAGGTAAGAGCGAGTTAATCTGGTGATAAATGGATCCTCCAGATAGCCATGTACTTCCTCATTCCTTCTCTACACCTTCGAATTTGCAATTCGATGTGATTATCACCTTAAGGCTTGGTAAAAAGAGGCAACCAACACTCTTTAGGTGGGCCATTTGGACTAATTACAGCCAATCATGTAGAAGGATAGAATATATGTGTTGCTTCTGAGAAGGGCAAGGGTTTTTATATGGTTTTTTTTTTTGATGAATTTAAATTTACAGGTAATGGAATCTTTTCTTAATGAAACACTGCCCTAAGTTGCAAAGTGGAGCAGAATTCCCTTCTGTCCTATGTTAGATATCAAACTACTAACTAAAAACAATCTATCGATGCCTCAAGGCATGAATATTTGAGAAATAATTATGATTTCAGTATAATCTAGTCTGCTATGGTTAATATACAGATGGTTTCTCAGAAAAAGAAATGAAAAAAATAGCTACACTCCATTAAGACTAATGACTATAGTATTTGGCAATTCCACTACCTGTTTTTCATTTAATAAAGCACATACATTGATCTCATTATATATAAGGTACCTTTCCCATTCAAAGCTATTGTCTCAAAAGAAGGCAGAGACACTGGTAATCACAATAGAACATAAGGTAAGGAAAAGATACGCTTTAATTAACTTTGAAAAAAGAAATATGTGTTTTGGACAAAGATTTCTAAGAAGAGATATATGACTAAAAACTCAAAGAATTGGATGTATTTGGACACAGGTAATAAGAAACAAGACTCCAAAAGAGAGGTTAAAAAGAGAAAAATCATGACTAGAGAGCTGGTTGAGTGAGTCTGGGAAGAATGGAAGATGCAAAAATATTAAATCATCAATGAGTTGCCATGCACTTTCTCCACGCATATCCATAAAAAATAAAAGTAAATCTGACAGTTACTGAATAAAACAACTACAGAGAGCTATGAGAACTTTACTCAAAGTTACACAAGACAGTCTTAAAGGATTTTGATCAGAAGAACACGAGGCTTTAGCATTTTAGTTAGAACAGAGAGGGTATAGAGGCAGGCCAACAAATAGAAGTTTATTATAATACATTCTTTAGGATGTAAAAACAAAAATAATTGGTATATATAGTGACAGCTGAAATACAGAAGAGAGGATGAGAAGAGTGTTTTGTGAAGAGAAATTCGAAAGTTTAAAGAAAGAATAGAAATACAAAGGGAAGGGAGGTCATATGGATGCAAATGATCAAAAGATGCTACTAAACAAATTTTGTGAGTAAAGAACAAACTTGGGAGGTAGGCAATTATATGTTATTCACATTGGCTTTAATAATCTTTGAGAAAATGTAGGCCAAATGCAGTCTAGGAAATACATGTTTATTGCCTGAGTAGTTGGATGATCTGATGTAAGATTCTTCAGGATTTTTATGGATCCTAATAGTTATATTTCTAATAATAAGTCATTGTATATAAAACAAATATCTGCTGTGTATATAGCTGCATGAATATATATAGGCCATATGGAAAAGAACGTGTGAAGAAAAGAGATACTAGTTTTCATATATACTACATATATGAACTAGACCTTTTTGTATGGAGATATTATAGTCTTCTCATTCTACTCCCAACAGCTCTGGCAACTAGAAATACGTCTCCATGGGTAGAGAACGTAACCGCAGCCCTCTGTTGTCTTGAGATTTCATCTCCCAATTTCTCAACAGCTACCCTCGCGGTTCAGTTGGAATGAATATGTTGGTTTCACCGAAGAGAAGTCCCAGCTCCCTCCTTAAATCTTCACAGGAATCAGAATGTAGTGCCTTCGGAATAAGGAAGCCTCCCTTCTTTTCAGGCCCACGGTTAGCTGCACTTCGCAACTGAGGAAAGAGGAAGGCTGACTGCAGTTTGCAAAGCTCAGTTTGCATGGGTGTGAAAATTTTATTCGCATTCACGATCTATTTTGGTTTCCAATGCTATAATGAATTTTAAATAGTTTCCCAAGCTACATTTCACTATATCGTTCTTCATTATCATTGAACTTTCAGGAAATATGTGTTTTAAGTGTCAGACATGAATCAGCATCGACCTAATAAACAAATATTGACAGTGGCCTCACACATGGTAAAACAATATACGAGGAAAGCGCCAGCCCCAGGAAATAGTGATATTAAAACAGCAGTTGGAGCAGGAATCCAAGTAAGGAACAAATACAGACAAATATGCTGTGATGGGAGATGCTGGCCTATCCACAATATTTGGAATGGAAACTTTAAGCAATCTATTACATGTGAAAGGAGCTGATGATAATAGGAGATGAAAATCTCTATTCAGACTGTTCAGTATTGATCTTTGGGGTAATTACATGAAAGGGTAAAAATGGTGAGACTCTGAAGTATAATTTCCTTAGAAAAGAGCAGGGAAAATAAATGGTCATTTAATAGAACAGTTTTATAAGCTTTTAAGGCTGTAGACAGAAGATAAACTGATAAGAAACAAGGAACATTTATAGAAGCTAATGAATGACCAGAAAGATGCAAAAGAAAAGTATTTTCAGTTTTGTTTTGTTCTTTTTGGGGGGGGGAGCTGGGGGAAGAGGACAGGGTCTTGTTATGTAGTCCTGACTCCTCTAGAATTTACTATGTAGCCCAGGATGGCCTCAAATTCACAGAGAATTCTCTGCTTCTGCCTCTTGAGTGTTGGGATTAAAATAATTCACTACCATACCTGGCTAGATTAAACAGTTTTCAAAATGTTAAGTCCTTTTTCATAGTATAGTCTATTTTTTTATTCTTGTTCTACTGTCTAATTAAAAGTCAAAGCAGAAAAGTAAACCAGCCTTAAGGTGTCTGATATCACACCTTTACATGGGTTAGAGTCTAGAATACCTTTGAATTTGTAATAATACCAAATGTTTCTGTACTCAAATATGTAAATATATTAAAACATTTTAAAAACTGAAATGAATAAAAGTTTGGAAAATAACTTCAGAGCACCAATTACATCATAGTAATTATCTCTTTTATTTGACCAATATCCTACTTTTTAAATATTTTTTATTTATTTATTTATTTATTTATTTATTAGAGATTTCTGCCTCCTCCCCACCACCACCTCCCATTTCCATCCCTCAATCAAGTCCCCCTCCCTTGTCAGCCCTAAGAGCAATCAGGGTCTGCCCTGTAGGAAGCCCAAAGACCATCCACCTCCATTCCGGTCTAGTAAGAGGAGTCTAGAAACTGGGGGATTGGGAACCTGGTCAGCTTTTAGAGTATTTGTTTAGCATGTATGAAGCCCTCAGTTAAATCGCCAGCCTCCATACTCAGGAAATAGAGGCTCTGAAGTGCAGGGTTATTTTCAACTACATAACACATTTGACATTAATCTGGGATACATGAAATCTTGTTTCAGCATCATTATCTTCTTCATCATCATCATAATAGTAGTGATAGTTAACCTCTCTTTTGTTCTCAGAGCAATCTAAAAACTTTGATAGTAACGTGAACTTATTAATCAAATGCCTTCTAGTCTTACAGCAAGATGGAAATAAGAGAATAGGTGTTAACCACTTCAAAGCAACTTATGGAACAAAATATAGCAAAGTGCCAGGTAGACACTCAATAATCACTGTCATTCTATTTGCTAATACTGTCTTCCAGTGCACTGCTCAGTTATTGGTGGCATCAATTTCTCCTCTGATTTAACGCCCTCTTCAGAGGACCCAGGACTTGGAAAAGCTTGTGGGGAATTTCAGAGACTGTTAGTTAACATGCTTTGTTTCCCCCATTATTAGTAACTTAAAGGAAGGGCTTCAAATCACTTTGGTGCAAAGAGATTAAAGTACTTTAAAAATAGATTACACTTCTATTCCTAACAGCTAATACATATTTAGGGTGATTATTTCAACTCGACTCAAAACATTGAAAAGAGATTTTTTTTTTTTTTGGCATGTTATCAAAAAGCTTAGCTTGATGCTAAGTTTAAAAGAAAATAGCTAGCAAAACAGTCTTCCCTGTTACCCTAGGAGTGTGTGTGTGTGTGTGTGTGTGTGTGAGAGAGAGAGAGAGAGAGAGAGAGAGAGAGAGAGAGAGAGAGAGAGAGAGAGAGAGAAACAGGTAGACAGACAGAGAAAATGTAGAATGTGGGGTGTATGTGCTGTGCTGTGGGGGGATGCAGTGTGTGTAGGTGTATTGATGTGATGTGCTGTGTGTGTGTGTGAGAGAGAGAGAGAGACAGAGAGAGACAGAGACAGAGACAGAGAGAGAGACAGAGAAACAATTAGACAGACAGACAGACAGAATGTGGGGTGCGTGTGCTGTAGGGGATGCAGTGGGGGGGTATATTGATGTGATGTGCTGTGTGTGTGTGAGAGAGAGAGAGAGAGACACACACACAGAGAGAGAGAGAGAGAGAGAGAGAGAGAGAGAGAGAGAATGTACTGTATGTCTGTGTGTGGAGTGTGTGTGAGAGCATGTGTGTACCAGATTCTAGTAAAAGCTCAAATTGAAGCTTATTTAAAGTACTAAATAAAAGTACAACAAAAATCAGACAAAAAATGGGACTTCAAGTTCTTTCTTTTTACCTTTGGCAAAACCACAGAAACAATGAGATCAAGTAAGAAAATCGGGAAATTTGGATTTCTTTTTACAAAGAATTAGTAAGATTACCTGCAGAGGAATGCTATGTTTTATGTAAGGGATTATGTTCTAAGGAATTAAAACAAAAATTAGAGAGGAAAAGAACCAACAAATAAGTGTCGTGGCAACCTGAGAACTCACATGACTCTCTTAGGTCTTATTTCTAAGCAGTCCTTTTGTGTGAAGATTTTATGGCATTAATACCATTCAGTTACCAAAAATAAAACTAAGAAGAAAAAAAAAAAAAACCTCTTTAAGCCTTCTTAATCAGAGCAGGCAATTGTAAGCTTAAAAATGCTTAACAATTTCAGTACCAAGTAATATTTATGCAAAGTAATTTATAACTGGTCGAGGTTAGTGTGAACTATAGATAGATGTCCACCTTCGAATGTCTAACTACCATCTAGTGGCATTCGGCTATTCCTTCCTGCAGAATATCATCTCATCTGGGATCCTTGATGGCTTAAATTCCTCCTAGAGTATCCAGCTGCCCCCATTCATCTGTTTTATACAACTTTGTCCTAATTGCACCTGGCCTCAGGGACTAGAGTATAAAAATTGAGAAGTCCAGCCTTTGGGGAAGTGGGTGGTGGGGATTGGCAGGTGCTCTATCTTTGTAGCTATGGAGAAGTACAGATGCATGCTGGGTAGGGTTTTCCCAGCACACTCTGTTGGGAAAGTATTCATATTCCCTCACCTTAGCCTTGTTAAGAAGCCCATTGAATGGACTGACTCTCTGGAGAGAGAACCTTAGCAGACCCTGCCTGGGTTTATCTTAGTTTAAGACTTAGCCGAAGGGGTAGGAGTGGACGATATCTCCTGCTCTGAGAAGGGATTTTAGCAATACCTCTTTATCTTAGAAATTTAAGTTTGAAAACTGAAAAAAAAGGCAATTGACTTAAATATTTTAATAATGTACAAAACGAAGGGCTTTCTGTAAAACAGAAATCAGAAGAAAACATAAATTATATTACTTAATTGATCAAATGAACTGAAAAGATTGCTAAACAAAATTCCTGGAATCTGATTGGTTAAGAAAGAAACACGTGTTTTGGAAATATTTTTGAATTGGCGCAAGAGAGCAGAGAATCAGGATATCTAGATAAAGACACATAGACCCTTAAAAATGATTAACCGGACTCGCTGAACATAGCGGACAATGAGGGCTGCTGAGAAATCAAGAACAATGGCACTGGGTTTTGATCCTACTGCAAATACAGGCCTTGTGGGAGCCTAGGCTGTTCGGATGCTCACCTTACTAGACCTGGAAGGAGGTGGGAGGTCCTTGGACTTCCCACAGGGCAGGGAACCCTGACTGTTCTTGGGCTGCTGAAAGAGGGGGAGTTGACTGGGGGAGGGGGAGGGAAATGGGAGGCGGTAGCGGGGAGGAGGCAGAAATCTTTAATAAATAAATAAATAAAAATGATTAAAAGGAGAAAAAGAAGAAAAAGAGAAAGGAAATTAACAATTATGAACACCAGGTTGAATATATAACCTCCAAATTAAATAAAGCTTCTTGGACTTTCAGACACGCGTCCAGGCAAGGACCATTTTATCTCATAACAATGGAAACTCAAGTAGGTAAATCTCCAGGGCTTAAGAAGGAAAAGATTTGTGTGAATGTGTTATGGGTGATTTACAATGTCGTGAACATAGAGGGAGATAGAAAAGAACCAGGGCAAGGGTTAACAACATGTTCCTAAATTACACATAAATGAAAGACAACATACATCTCAAGAGACATTTTCAATGATTTTCGAAACAAGAAATTTAAGACAACTTGTTCACTTTACTTGGCTGCTGAACGTCAGGACCCCCAAGAAATTCCTGTTCCCAAGGTCAGCCATTCAGATAAAAGCTACCATTCCCTCACCGGATTGAAGAAAGTTCCTGCTTGCTAAAAAAGTGCTGCACCCACCTTGGCTCTGGCAAGAGGAACTATAGGCTCTATAGTTAACAAAAGGCTGTGGCTACTAATTTGTCAAGGTCAATGCTAGCCTCTAGGCTCCCTCAATCCCTCTTCACAAGTCCCATTTCTCCCATTCCCATTTAGCCCTGGAAATCTTTCCCTTGCCTATTGCCTTAGTATTTTGGAATAAGCTTTTCCCTTTTCATTCACAGAGCTACATTTTTTTGTTTTCTTTCCTGCTACCATTTTTATTCACAGAAAAATCAGAATTTATAAGAAAAAAATAACTTTTTTATTAACTTTGGTGCCTCGAGTAGATTCCAGCTCTAGGTCATACTAAGCAAGTGTTCCATCGCCTTGCTGAAGATCTCGGTCTAGAGGGAAATTTCCCACTTTAACTTCATTTATTAAAAAAGAAACATATAAAACATATAGCCAACATTTAATCTCAAGATATTAAAGGAAGAAAAACAAATTGAGCCTAAAGCAAGAAGCAGGGAAGACAGAAAATGGGCACAATAAAGTTTGAAAAGAACAAAGCAATAGGGAAAAAAAATCAAAGAGTTGAAACTTTCAAACACTGAAAACAATTAGTAAACCTTGGTTCATTCTTACTAAGGATCCAAGAGAGAGAAGCTGGGTGGCTTTTGGTAAGAAAAGGAGCAGGGGCGTTGCGTTAATCAAACCCCTGTACTCATTAGGTCACTGGAAGATTTTACAACTAGGTGAGTGGAAGAATAAGGAAGATCCTGTGGTCCTCTCTGAAAAGTTGAAAATATAAAGAGATCAATGCCTTCATTGAAAGAGACACAGTAAACCAAAATTTACACAAGAGTTACAATCAGTTTGAATAGCGCTGTGTTTATGAGAGACGTTGAATACATAATCCACAACATTCTAAAAGCAACGAAGAGAAAATAGAAATACCACATACATCTTTTAGAAGACAAATTAGGAAATCAGAGTGTCTATGCACACCTGCATATCCTTATATGCTACTTTGTCATGATTGGGGGAAAACTAGTTTTTGTTGGGCCAACCTTAACTTGGACTTATTGTTATAACAAATCACAGCTAAACTAGGTCTCATATTCTTCTAAATGGCTTTCAAAGGTTGTAGATTCTGCTTTGTCTATAAATACCAGTAACAGTGGTATGCCCTATTTAGTTATTCTATGTCCTAGTAACAGGGAGTCCGGACATATTTGACTTTTCATTTTCTTAATATTTATGCTCTTAATCCCATTTCAATATGTGTTACTAAATAATTTATACGGCTTCATTTCATTTGTATGCTTTAATTATTTATGGAATATTTAAAAAGCAGTAGAATGTTTTCTGCTATGTATACTCTACCTAAATTACCCATGTTTCTCTGACTTTAAAATTGAACTTTGTTTCCTCTCTCTAATACTTTTTTGTTGTTGTTGTGGATGGATAATTCTTCTTTTAATATAAGCTTTAGTGAGACATAGTTCACATAGTGTACAATTAATCCATTTGAATTTTGCAACTTTACAGGTGTGGTAGCACACCTAAAATCACAACACCCAGGAGGCTGAAGCAGGAGGATTGCTAGAAGTTCGAAGGCAGCCTGGTAGATGTGGAAAGAGCCTGTCCTAAATAAATAAATAAAAGAAGATGAAAATTGAGTGGTGGAATATTTACATATTGGTGGAATCTTATAAACCCATGGGAAGCCAACTAAGTCTGGCATATCAAATTGAGACAGGACCAACTTCCCCGCCCCTGTTTCGAGGCTGAGCAAGAAATCCCTCCACTGGTGATGGGATCCAAAAACCAGTTCATGCACTAGGGATATAGCCTGGTCCAATTGCCAGTGGCCCCACAGATTGCCCATGCCTCAGAACTGTCACCCACATTCAGAGGGCTTAATTCGGTCCTATTCCTGCCTCTAATACTTTACCTTAGCTTTTAACAGATAACTGTTATCTAAAGAATCATATTGAAACAAAAAAGTTTTCTCTAAAACTGCAAATAAACATGTTGCTATAGATAAATAAATGAATGAATAATAAATATAAATATATTCAATGAAATCAAATATTATCTAAGAATAAGTTTGTTTTCATACTCACTCACAGATTCTACATGAATATTGAGTCTTGATGAGGCTCATTTTGGAACAGAAGAGAAGTATTGAATATATTGAACTACTCTTCAGTTGTGTTTCCAAGAAAGTGTTAGAACATGAGGGTTTAGTTGGAATAGGGAGAAGAAGGCCGGGTAAAGGAAGGCATAGAAAGGGATAAACACCTTTAAAGAACTTTCAATGGAGTAATATTAAAATTTACTCTTGTAGAAACTTCCTAAAATATATACATCAAAGTTTACATATTTCTACTCAAGAGCAAAGAATAACAAATAAAATACCAGTGCAAGGAATGGGTAACTTCTTTTGAAGTTGTTGGGAAGTGGGCCTGTGAACTCCCCAAATTAAATGCTATTGCAATTGCTCTTAGTTTCTCTCCAGAACTTGTTGGTAAGACCCTATTGCTGAAACACCACACACTTGAATAATGTATCATGTAAATATCAAGCTGACACTGATTTGGAAGCTTAATTCCTACTAACTAGCTTTAATAATATTGGAAGGTGTTATGTAATCTACCAGAGAAGAAATGTATTCGTCAGTCTTAACCAGATGTAAATCAGGTGAGCAACAGCAATGACTGACTTGGCAAGACATGCCTGTTGGTGCAATAGTGGCACAAGAAGTCATGAGAGTAACCAACCACTTTCCATTGGATTCAAGACCTGTTCCAAGCTGGGCAACATTATTGGATCAGAAACCTATGGCTAGGTAGGTCATAGGACCTAGAAGAGTATCTACTATTATTATTCTGCTAACCTCTAGTGAGTTATTAATAGATCAATAATACATCTCTCAATTTTTTTCTGAAAAGTTTCTATTTTCAGTAGACTGTGACTAATACAGAGACTCACAACTGGCCTGGTGAGGAGAACAGGAGACAGAAGAAAGTCCTGACCTAAAGGAAACATAAACTGCAGCTCCTCATCCCCAAACTGAGATTGTTGACAAAGGCATGGCAAAGTATGTCAAAGGTAGCAAACATTCTATTTCCTTGAAAAAGCAGGAAAGCTACACATATTAACTCACAGTAGATATGTATGTACTAGGCCCATGCAATCCAAAGCCAGACCAAACCTAAGCATGGATTTACTGCTCTTTTAGACATGGTCATTGTGATAGTGGATATTGGGCAGGAAATCCCATTCCAGTCACAGTTTGCTATTGGCATTGTTAGCTTCCTTGGAAGAGAGAAAATTTTCTCTAAGAGTGTAGTCCTTGGTAAGTCAATTGTGTCCATGGAGAACTACACATATAAGGATATGTGAACAGCACATTTTAGTCTTGATATGTTTCTCAAAAATGAGGACCCTAAGCAAAGTTGAGTGAGTAGGAGAAGGGATGGATCTGAAAAGAATTGGAGAAAAGGTGAATGTGATAAAAACATATTGTATGAAACCAAAAGAGTAAGTAAATCTACAGAAAAAAATTTCTTCAAGAAACAAGACCATTACAGAAAATTGTCAGGCTCGGAGCCTATGGCCTTAGGCTCTCTGTTGTTGTGATAAAATACTCTGACAAAGCAACTTTGAGGAGAATGCCAAGTTACAGTCCACCAAGCAGTAAGTCGCAGCTTGAGAGAACCAATCACATTAAGTCTGCATCCAGAAGAGAGCAACGGGTGCATTCATGCTAGTGCTCAGTTGGGTCCTTCATTTTCACTTAGTCTGAAGCCAAGCTCATGAAATAGGGCTGCCAACATTCAGCCTGGGTCTTCCAGCACTGTTAATCCAATTAAGAAACTTCGCCACTGACATGCTACGGCCAATCTAGACAGTTCCTTATTGAGGGCCCCCTCCCAGTTAATTCTAGAGTGTGCCAAGATGACAGTCAAAACTAACCACTATAGCTACATTTGCAAATGTGATTCAAAATTTATCTTCTAATTATCTCAGTGAGCCTATCTACCAAATCAGTAAATCAACATGGCAAATCTAATTTTTGCCAGCTTTGTTAGAGAAAATTTCTTACAAAAGAAGTCATTCAATTATACCTGAGGTACATTACTAATAAACTATGTTTTCTCTACCCATTTCTGTAATTGTGTCTCCTACAAGTTGCTTGGCATGTTCTAACTTTACTCCTGAATAAGATAGGTATATTAGTAAAATATTCAAGTGGCTAATATTGTTATCACTTCCCAGGTAGACTTGAGTGAGTGAAAAAACTAATAGTAATCATACAATAATCAATTATTTGAAACAGGACAAGAAAAGAGCACACAGTCTCCATTCCTGACATCACACATCAGTAACTATATGATGATTTATATATACACTTGCTTGTTAGATTTGGCCATAAAGATTCTTGCATTTTAAATGGTCTTGATATCAGATTAACTGTTTCTGTTATTATAAATTAACTTTAGCTTAATTTACATTTCATCTTATATAGAAGTATAACAACCTTGGTAAGTATTAAGTAGTATGAAATAAATACATTGTATATTTTCTTCCTTAAAACCTTTATTAACACATATACTGATATATTATATTGAAAAATATTTCAATATGTTTATTTTCAATCTACAGTTCATAACTGATCTACTAATATCAACTTAACACTTGGAATTGAACTGGCATGTAGATTAATTGGAGGCTAAAACTGTAGTTTATATGCTTATATTTTATTCATGACTTCTATTGATTTGGCTTTTGGCAGAAATTTTGGGATCTTTTAAGGATTTTCTTCAAATGTCTTGCACACACAGAAAAATTTCCATATAAAAGATAAGCCCAAGAGACTTTTCACAATGGATATACTCTTATAAATAGCACGAGTAGATTGCTATGATTCCAATATTTCCTCCAGACCATTCTTAATACCTTATATGAAGGATGATCACTTTTGACTTACAACGAAACATGAGGATTACATGTTCCATGAGCTAATAATCATGTAGAAATAAAATCATGCACTAGGGATTCCTTAAAACTTTTTGTGAGTAATATTAAGCTTAAGACATCAATTGCTTGTGTGCAATAGCCTCAGGGTTGTAGAATATGCTTACGGTGTTGGATGAACTCACTTAGTTCAGTCCACTGATATGAACACTCGTCTATTCTGTCAAGGTTTTGATTACCTCAGGTAGCACCATTGGGACCTTCCTGTTCAAGCCCTTTAGTAAACATTGCATATAGTTTTGGCAGCATATAAAATTTCAGATACGGAACCAGTTTTGTCACCAGTAGTAGAATTAATTGTCTATTTACTCCAAATTTAGTCAAGTGAGTGGTATTTATGGACGTTACTGGGGTGGTTTGTATAAATATACCCCTCATTGGCACACGTATTCAAATAATTGTTACCCAGTTCATGACACTGGAAAGTTGAGGAGGGCCTTGATAGCAGAAATTTATTCCTTTAAGGGTAGGGGGGCTGTGAGGTTTAAAAATCCAAGGTTGTTCTACCTTGCTCTACTCTGCTCTTGCTACTGAAGATATGAGGTCTCAGGCTTCCTTTTCCAGCCACAGTATCTGCCTGCTGCCATGCCTCCCAGTCATGATACCCTTATCCCTCAGGAATCATTAGCTCAAATAAACAGTACCTTCTATAAGCTGTGTTTATCATAATATTTCAACACAGCAACAAAAGAATAATTACTACAGTTGTGCATATTTTGCTATTGGAAATAGGATCATCTCCAAATTGATCTTCTAAAGAGGTTGCATCATATGGAAATATCACGGAGAAAATTATTGTTTTGGATTCTAACTAAAAATAAATAAATAAATAAACTGATATATCAATGACTTTACTGAATGGATTTTTAGCAGATCTGAGCATTTCTGATTCCCTGAGTGCATTTTTCTGGTTTGGTTGGTTTGCTTATTTGTCTGTTTGTTTTATTTCTGAGTTTATTCCAGTTTATATAACAATACACCATAGACTTAATAGAGTATTAGAAACAATTATTTATTATCACCCTCAATTTTTTTACTTATTTTTTTTTCATTTTACATACCAATCCCAGAACTCCCTCTTTCTTTTCTCCCACCCCTTATCACCCCCTCACTCCATCCCCCATGCACTCCTCAGAATGTGTAAGGCCTCCCTTGGGGTGTCAACAATGTCTTATATACCAAGTTAAGACAGGACCAAGCCCCTCCTTCCTGTGTCAAGACTGAGCAAAGTATCTCACCAAAGGAAATGGGCTCCAAAAAGTCAGTTCATGCACCAAGTCTTGTTCCCACTGCCAGCCCGCTCCCAACAGATCAAGACACATAACATTCAGAGGCCTAGTTTGGTACCATACAGGTTTCTTTGCTGTCAGTCCAGAGTCCATGAGCTTCACCAACTAGGTCCGCTCAATGGTCTATGTGGTTTTCCCAGTCATAATGTTGATCCCTCTTCCCTCTCTTCAACTTGTCTGTTTTGATTTCTGTTTCCATCTATTTCTGACTCTCTTTCCCTCCCTCCTTACCCGTCTCCCTTCTTTCCATTGTTCTCACTGTGGGGAATATACAATGCAGACATATTTAGAATCTGTATTAAGGCATAATTTACATGGGCAATCCACACAAACTCATAATTGTTTAGATAAGTATAATTTTGTGGATAGTGCTGAGGAAAAACAAAGTGAAGTTTTACTATCTTGGATTGCCTATCAGAATTTTTATTAAGAGAGTAAAGGTTCCATTGCACTAGAGTTATTACTTTTTATAAGAGTCTATTAAAAAAACAATATTATTGCTTCTGTAAATATTTGATAGAATACCTTAGTGATACTATCTGAACTGCTTTGTGTATTTGTAAAAGTTTTAAACTAAAAACTCAAATTTCTTAATAACTACAAGACTATTGAGTTGTTCACATTCACTTCAATATACTTCAATAGTTTGACTCTAATATGCAACCTTAAATTTTCCCTAAGTTGATGAATTTATTGTCACAACATCCACAGTATTCCTTTTTCTTACTGCTGTGATTTGTTAGTTAGTTGAGTTTTTTTATATTTTAATTTTAAGCATGTTGTATGTGTTGAGATCTCAACTGGTGGGCACCAGGCTGACCTGTGAAATCTCCTTGAATCCCATGACGCCTGGAAGTTTCTTTCACTGTTATCCAAACCCAACTTTTAACAGTTCATCAGTTAAGTTTAAATTTTCCTGTCATGATAATGGTTCCTGATGTTGTTTCCACTCATGAGACCTGTGTTACCTCTTGCTGCCTGTCTGCCTGCCCAATGTACTGGAGCATTTTCCCTGTATCCGCTTGTTTTACTGACACAAGAATTGCTTGTTGATTTTGTTTTCTGTTTTCTGCTTGTTAGGATGTCATGGACCCTTAAAAGCTTCATCTATGGAGAAACACAAAATTACCCCAGGTAAGACCCTAAGCAATAGAGGAGAGGGTGCCCAAACTGGTTTTGCCCTGAAGTCATATTGATGACTGTCTTAAATGTCAGAACCTTCATCAAGCAACCAAAAGAAGCAGAGGCAGAGAGCCACAGTGGAGCACTGGGCTGAGCTCCCACAGTCCAGTTGAAGAGTGGGAGGAATGAGAATATGAGCAAAGAGGTCAAGACCGTGATGGGGACACACCCACTGAAACAGTGTAGCTGAGCTAATGGGAGCTCATCAACTGCAGCCAGACAGGGAAGAAACCAACATAGGACCAAACTAGGCCCGTGAAATGTGAGTGACAGTTGTACGGTTTGAGAATACTCCCAGGCCACTGGCAGTGGGACCAGGATTTATTCCTTGTGCTTGCACTGGCTTTTTGGGACCCATTCTCTGTGGAGAGATACCTTGCTCAGCATAGGCACAGTAAGGAGGGCCTTGGTCCTTCCTCAAAGCAATGCGCCTTACCCTCTCTGAGGAGTGCATGAGGGTGGGGTGGGGGAAGGTGGAGGAAACAGGAGGAGGGGAGAGTGTGGGAACTAGGATTGGTATGTAAAATGAAATAATATATTTTTAAATAAGATTAACACATTACCTTGAGCATTCAACTATCACATTTTATTTATATGCTATTTCAAAATTTATAGCGGGTTTTTACTGTATCTCCAGTACTCAGTTGAATATTAGGCTAAAAATTGGAGATTTTATATATGTGTGTGTGTGTGTAATTTTAATTTTTTAACTTAACCTCTTAAGTTTTTGCATGGCATTTTGTATGTCATGGTTGATCCTTTTTTTTTTTTTTTTTGGTTTTTCGAGACAGGTTTCTCTGTAGCTTTGGAGCCTGTCCTGGAACTAGCTCTTGTACACCAGGCTGGTCTCGAACTCACAGAGATCCGCCTGCCTCTGCCTCCCGAGTGCTGGGATTAAAGGTGTGCGCCACCACCGCCCAGCTTCATGGTTGATTCTTAAGAAGGTTATCTTCTAAGTTTACAACAGTCTCTTTCTATGGCAGGTTTTCTCTGTCTTCTTCATAAGATGACCTGTTCTTTGCGTACTTTCTGTTTTCTTTTATTGTGGTTGTTACTGACTCTAGCTTGGGGTTATTCTATCAATAGACACTTAAAATGTTGACCTATCTTATATTATCACTTATCTTGGACACTGAACAACTATGCTGTTCTTTCAAAACCCCAGATTTGCAACCAAGAAGAACAGTTATTCTAAAGACACATTATGAAGATCAAAACTAACTGCCCCATCATAGAACCTGTGGCAAATAAATAAGAAAAACTTGAGTTCTTTGGTGTCATAGTGCACGCTTTGTTTTCCAGCATTGAGAATGCTGAGATGGGAATGATCATAGCACGAGCCAACCTGGGCTGCATATTGAGAGTCTGTCTTAAACAAAAATGATCAATAACAAATTCTATTATCTTAGTTATGTTAATATCATATTTTGGGACTTTTTCATTATCATCTGGAAATGTTTGATGAATCTTCTCTCTCTTTCTTTGTGCATGTGTGTTCATTTGTATGTGTGAGTGTGTATGTGTGTGCGTGTGTGTGTGTGCATGTGTGTGTGTGTGCGCGTGTGTATAGGCAGGATGTCAGTGTCAGGTGTTTTCCTCTATTAATCTCCACCTATTTTAATTACCATAGGGTCTCTGTTTCAGAGTTTACTGGCTCTGCCTTCCCTGCATTCCATCTGTTCTGGGATTATAGGAACTGATTACCATTTTCAACTAGTGATCTGAACTCAGTTCCTCAAGCTTGATCAGAAACATTTTAATACTAAGCTGTCTAGCTAGAGCAATAGATTCTCAACCTGTGGGTCATAAACTCTTCTGGGGGTTGGAACGACCCTTTCACGGGGGTCACCTAAGACCATCCTACATATTAGATATTTACTTTACAATTCATAACAGTAACAAAAACATAGTTACAAAACAACAATGAAAAATAATTTTATGGTTGGGAACCAATACTCTAGACAGTTCTCTTTGCCATTTGTCTCGCTTGTGTTCATCATGGTTTATAGAATATTTTCAAAAGAATATTTCAGAAAATATTTTCAAAAGAATAACTTAGTCTTAAAAAAGAAAGGGTCTTTCCCCCTTGATTTCTGTATATTTCTAAACTTTGTATTTCTAAGTTGTTCAGTTTTCTCTCTCCTCTTTTTATTACTGTTGTTACCAAAGCAACCATCCTCTATAGTATAATAGATACAGAATCTATGTCCTAGCAATCTATTAAGCAATCGTTTTAAACTCATTTTGGTCTTTCTTAGATCCAAAGATTGCTTATCTTGATATTTCTTTACTAATGATCACGATGTGTTAAGATATTCATGTAAAAGTTGAAGCATTGCCTCTCTTTGTCTTTAAATTAATGTATCTTTGAGTGATTGGATGACCATTTTAACTCAAAATATATGGGATATGCTACAAGTCTGGCTAATTTGATAAAAATTTGATTCTGAGATTTCATCTCCATTATTCTCAGACACCTTGCAACATTTCATTACCAAGGCACAATTAACACATATTTCACATATTTTATTCTTGTTGTTCTTGACATAGCTATCCAGAGAAGATGTTTGGCTCATTCCACCGGAAATTTACAATTATAACTTTATGAAATAAAATCTCTTTTCACCCTTTTTCACCCCATTCTCTAAAAGTAACCTATTCTATCACCTCTCGGTTTTGCAGTTTGCAGCTATGTACACTCACAGGTGTGTGAAGTCCACACACTGCTGCCCTATGTTTGGGACCTACTCAGCAGCACAGTGTAAAATGGTATTCTCTATGTTCTTCCTTGACCAGCACTGCCCCAGACTCACATCCTTCTTCTATAGAAGTCTAGACACTTCCTCAAATGGCTTGGAGAATGTCTTTCATTTGTCTTTTAGGGGGTGAGGGATGGGCATTAGCCATCTGACTTTTTCGCAGGAAGCACTAGAAAAAAAAACTCATCTTACTATAGCAAATTGCTATTCAATATTTATTATAATTAATAAATATTTATTATTTATAAAACTGAGAAAAAAGGAATATTAAAACATTTATAAGGATCATATAAGAAATTCCCTCTGTTTAGATTTTTCTTGAAAATTAAAATCTGTAATATAGCTTTCATAGGGAATATTACATCAATGCTCTTTTTGTAAGCTAAATTATAACTCAGATTTCTTATAATAAAAGTTCTCCAAAAGTATTTTAGGAACACAGGGGTTAATATGTGAACAATGCCAAACTTTATGTGATAAATAAAAGGTGTAAAAAGTTAATGCATTTGAGGCAATAAATTAACATGTAGACAGATGGTATAACTTTTCTGTGAAAATAAGATTCTAAATTTTACACTTCTGTGAAACCAAATGTGATTATCAGAGCTCCTTCTCTAACAAGTTCTATTGGGATTGAAGAAATTGCATCCCTTGA
This sequence comes from Chionomys nivalis, assembly GCF_950005125.1. NCBI lineage: Eukaryota > Metazoa > Chordata > Mammalia > Rodentia > Cricetidae > Chionomys > Chionomys nivalis. The sequence goes on from NC_080105.1 coordinate 24,173,338, forward strand.
GTTTAGAAAAATGCTAATTAACTGTCATATGGTGCTAAAAAGAAATTACTTACTGGACAAATATATACCTCCTGATTTTATTTATCATGTTGTGGGGAGGAAAATTCAAAATACTATAACATTTTCAGTTTTTGATTGGATATTATATATACTTGTGGGAACGGTTAGTGAAACAAGTAGACTTGGAGACGTGTTAATTTTAAGATGAATAATGAGGGATTGGAAGATTGCTCAGTGGGTACATTGCTTACTGTGCAAGTCTGAGGACAAGAGTTTGGATCCACAAAACCTACACAAATGTTATGCATGGAAGTATTCACCTGTAACCCTAGTGCAGGAGATATGGAGTAGATACAGGAGAATCCTAGGACCTCACTGGCCAGCCAGTTTACCTGAGGTAGTGAGCTCTGGGCTCAGAGAGAGATCTTTCACTAAAAACAAGACAGAAAGCTAATGAAGAAGATACACGACTTCAGCTTTCCTTAAATTAATAAGTTAATGCTAGCAAAACTGTCAAACATTAGATTAGCATTTAACTGAGACTCATACTTAAGTGTCATGTTAAGGTAATAGTACATTAAATACCATGGCACTTTGTTCGCAGGATGTTTTCACTAAGTTTGAAAGACAACTATTAAAAATCATTATCACATTAATTTTATTTTGTTAAAAGATATTTAATTTTGTAAAGATATGACTTCGTCATAGTTTTCAGGATATATTGTTTTAGAATGAATCTCTTAATATTTCGAAGATATAGTCAAGTATAACTTATTTTTTGTTGCTCTTATGATTGATAGATTGATAGTCAATATGGAAAGTTTATTTATAGTTTAAAAAGCCCTTAAACAAGTATATTCAATAAATCTTAGTGTTTGTTATACTTAACAAACTAATATTGTTTCTATTAAACTCCAAATTCTTATATTCTCATTGGCATGACTTTCTTTCAATGTACAAAGGATGTCAACAATATACTAATTACTAAAAAAACAAAGAATAAACAAAATGAAGAAAGAGTCCCATAAATTCAAGTAAACTATCTAAAGTACATCAAAGCTAATTCATTAAAAGTTGGGAAGAAAGCCAGGTGGTAGTGGCATATGCCTTTAATCCCAGCACTTGTGAGGCAGAGGCAGGCAGATCTCTATGAGTTGGAGGCCAATTTGATCTACAAGCGCTAGTTCCAGAACAGGCTCCAAAGCTACAGAGAAAGTCTGTCTCAAAAAAGCAAAGAGAGAGAGAGAGGGAGAGTTGGGAAGAGAGGAACAGAAACATTTCATAAAAGAGGTGTGAGGGAAAAACTAACTGCATTGAGTGTTGTGACTTTATGGCAGCAGGAATTTGTACATTACACCACCAGTTTACTATGGGTTGTGGAATATTGATGCAGAGTGATGACAAATCTGAGCATGGCTCATTGAACTCCCACAAGGAATTTGTTAGAGAAACAAAATGTTCCAGGAAAAAGAGAAAACAGGAAGTTTTTTAAAAGTTTGTAAAATTAAAATGTAATTCCCCAAGCCAAGGTACGAAGGATTGTTTTAAAAAGACATGCTACCTAGGGATGGTACTCTAGGAATTTCAGAAAGCAGTTCTCAAACTATGGTGTAGAAGGGAAAGAAAGTAGATGGCAAAATAGCAAAGTGGGAGAAACAGAATAAAATTTTGAAACTTTTATAGAGAAGTGGTCAATATTTCATGGACTCTCTCATTGGTAAGTGATAGTGGCAAGCTTAGAACAGCAGTATAGCTAGGTGGTAAAATGAGTACTGGATACAGCCTCTTGGAAGTACTAGAAAATAAGTATCATCCCTATTTTCCCATCTGAGGATATGATAAATATCCAGACAAAAGCAGATTAAGAAAACATGACTCTATTTTGGATTATAGTTACAAAAAACAAACTTGAAAGTTTCTGTTGGCTTAAGTTATCACTAAGTATTTGTAGTCCCTACAATGTATCTTTCATTTACCCACATGCCAGCCATCAAGACATACAGCTTGAAGGATGAAGATGGAAAAGCATTTCTTAGTGATGCTAATATAACCACTTGAGTCAACTAGAGGTGACAAAGTATCACCAGTAACATGAAAACATGGTTAAATAGAAATGATAACAAACTTATACTTTTATTATACCCAAATGTAATTAATCATCTATGCAATGATTATTCCATGAACAATATAACTTTTAAAATAACTTGGATGATGGTTTCCCAATTTCATCAAGACATTAGTTTTTTTATAAGTATGTCATATGTGTCCCTGAAGACACCATTACATATATCAATTAAAGACAGTGAATTCAGCTGTTAATATTTCCAGCAGAATTTTTCTAGACTGAGCAATCTGAGAAATAAAGACATTGTAAACGATCCCAATCTCCTAGACACTGCTAAGAACAGATGCCTCAAATGCAAAATTGTACTGTTAATTTCAAGAGCAGATATTTAGAGGGTCAACTCCTTTAGCCTAGATTTTGATGGAACTCTTATTAATGATTAGAAAAGGAATACAGAGCCAGGCGGTGGTGGCGCACGCCTTTAATCCCAGCACTTGGGAGGCAGAGGCAGGCGGATCTCTAGGAGTTCGAGGCCAGCCTGGTCTACAAGAGCTAGTTCCGGCACAGGCACCAAAGCTACAGAGAAACCCTGTCTCGAAAAACCAAAAAAAAAAAAAAGGAATACAGAATCTAGAATCTAGACACCAGAGAAAAATAATTACATGTAAGTATAAGTGCTGGCTATATTTCTAATCAACCATTTAACTGGGTAACTCAGATAACCATCTCTTTTCTTTTTCTTTCTTTACCCACAATTTGAGAAGATTAGACAAATTTTCAACCAGCTCAAACCTTCTAGAATTTTCACTGTGATTTCTCTATGTAGCTTGATTCCCATATGGTGCCTTTATCTGAAAATAGTACGGATGTGGGAAGAAACCTAGGAGGAGTGTGGTGACGGCCCATGAGTATCAGATGAGGAATTTCATGAAGGTGCTTATATTAGAATTCAAGACTATAGACATCCAGAGCTGACTGAGCTATAGGATTAACCACACCCCTCATTCACTGGGCAGTGTCATGATTAAAAGTCATAAATGCATTGGGTTTAAAGTAGTAAGGAAGCTTAAAATCAAAAATTAGACGTTGCATTTTCTAACATATACTGTACTTTTTGTCCTCAAGTTCTGGAGAGAAAATATGTCACTCTATCTATTTTCAGTTTTTACTTCTGTTTGTAGAGAAGATCCACTTCTCTCTGGAAACTGCCTTTTGAGTACCATGGTAACCACATGCTTTCAGTCAAGCCATTCCTGTGGGCTGCGCAATTTAAGACATTTGAAAATGCCACTGAAGAAGATAACACCAAACAGACATGAAAGGGTAGGACTGAACACGAAAGTGGAAGATGTTCTTAGTGTTTGCTTAAATGAAATGCCAAGAATGGGGAGGGCGAAGAGGGTTCAACCAATCCAGAAACTCTGAAGAACCCAATGCTCCCCACCCCCCAGTCTTACATAGAATGGTGCTTGTTCCTTTCCTGCTCTTCAGGATTGGAGTTCAAGACCACGGTTAAGAAGGACAAAGGGCAGAAATGATAAGATTCTAGCTAAAGGTAAGGAGGATTACAAAGACTGGCGGCATAGTCCTTACAAGGCTCTGTATAAGCAGGTTTTCAAGGTCCAAGTGAGAACATATTTCTCCTATGACAGAAACCCAGACTTCCAAATATTAGAAGGACTATGCCTTGATATTCTATATCCTCACACAAATTGAGAGTCATTGACTGTCCAATAATAGGAAGTGACATTTTCGTAAGATAAGTGCAATGGAAAGACATAGATGTGGGGCACTGTGGGGCACTGTGGGGCACCGGCTATAAATAGCACAAGCCTCCAGGGAAGAAGTTTACTTCCACCTCCATTAGTAGGTGGGACAGGCAATTGCAGCCATTGTGTGATAATCAGAAAATGATTGGGTCCAGAGAGGTGGCCCAGTTGCTGAGGTCATTTAAGTTTTTTGTTGTTGTTGTTTCTTTTTTGTTTTTAATTTTATTTATTTTCTTATATACCCACCCCCTCCCACCTTTTCTCCTGCTCTGGTCCAATCTCCCCTCAAACCAACTCCCATCCACTCCTCCAAATGGGTAAAGCCTCCCATGGCTTGATCTTATAGAGGAATCAGGCTTGATTGCCAGCATTTACTTCCTGCATGACTCATAACCTTCCATAACACCGGTTCCAAAGGATCAGACATTTTCTTCTGTTTTCTGCAGGCTCAGGCACACACTTGGCACACAAACATGCGTGTGAGCCAAACAATCCTACACACAAAATAAACTTTTAAAAAAAATGTCTTTTTTTTTAAAAAAAGAAACTATTTCTAAATGTGCAAGGTCAGTAATCAAACTGCAGTATTACATACTTGTATTCCACATGATGGCTGAGAGGCCTTTTGTAGTAACACTATAGTGGTGTGGGAAGTGACTTTCTTCCCTTATTGCGTATTATAATGTAAATGTTCTATGTAGATATTATGAATAATAAATATTTTAAATTTTATTTGCTTTAAAAGTAAGGCTAAGTTATTGAATTCACTAATAATAAAAACAGCTTTTTAGGTTTATTTTATGTGTGTGTTTTTCCTGCATACATTTATGTACACCATATATGTGCCTGGTACATTCAGGTATTAGAAGAAGGCCTTGGATCTGCTGAATCTGGCATTGCTACTTCCATGTGTGTGCTCTGAACTGAACCTGGGTCTCTGCATAATTAACAAGTGCTCTGAACTGCTGCACCATCTTTCTAGTCTCATAACAACATTTCCAGTCTTTTCTAAGCAACCACTTTATCAAGAAACAGTTATATATATATATATATATATGTATATATATATATATATATATATATATATATATATTTTGTAGTAAAGAGGGTTAAACACCTCAGGGAGAAATTGATTAGGATATTTTACATCTGATTTCCCATATTAATAGTCTGCTGTGTATGTATTTTTAGTATTTATGGTCATTTCAATCAATTAAAAATAAAGACTCTATATGTTGCTTAATTCATGTCTAGAAAGTGTACAGCCATAGAGGCATGGTTTTCCTTGTGTCTGACCTAGTGTGTCTCATAAATATTACTGTTATTTTTTCCAGTTGTGTAAATTTTCTTTAACACTTTTAGAAGCTCTGCTGTGTACTTAACAAAATATTTAAAGGTAGTAAATATTTCTGGTGATTTGATGTATGGGTGATCAATGAAAGTAATCAATGCTACTTGATTTTTAATAAAATTTTCAGTAAGGGAAGAAAGGATTCAATAATAACATCATGAATTTTAATGCTTTATTTCATATTAGGTAAAACTAGTCTCTTCTAATGTTATTTACTGAAGATTTTTGACAAATAAGGCTCTTCTTTCAACACTAAAATGATTGTTACAGAGATAGTCTATAAAATTTAGAAACCCCAGGACAAGGCATAATAGCTACAGCGAAACCCTGTCTTGAAAAACCAATAAAATAAAATAGAAACCTTGATATTTTTATTTTTATATTTTTCATTCTCTCTTTAATTATGGAGTTTGCAGGAGAGTGTCTGTTCCTAGGAAAGATTATTCTGAGTGAGGTGATCCAGACACAGAAAGACAAACTCCACATATTAACTATCACCAAGCTCCAAATCTTCAGATGTAAGTATAGAAAGGAGTGTCTGTAGAACCTAGGAAGACAGGATGGAATCATGGGGTTGGCGGACTTGAGGGGAAAGAAAGAATATAGAAGATAGGAAGGGAGGGAACAAGAACTACAGGGGGGCACTGTATTGTGGAGGGAGAAGAAGGTCAATTGCAAAGGATAAAGAAGAAGGAGGGACAAATAATAAAAAGATTGTTGATAAGCCCTCAAAGAAATACATTTTTATTATTATACAATCTACATGTACACACACACACACACACACACACAAATGATGTCTGTCACTTGGGCTGACATTGCTCCCCACAGCAGCCATAGAGTGTCTAACGGCATCAGAAGCAAACATGAAAAAACCTCCACTCTGGTTGTTGGTCAGAGTCATTCAAGTGACTCCAAAAACAATATAGGGTACTGGGGTAGCCCCTGGTTGTCTCTTAGAGCTTGAAGATAAGACCCTATTGAGGAACATACTGCACACATAGGATGCAAGTCTCTTGCATGATGATCTGAGATGGATGTAGACTGAAAGCTTCCTTCCTTTAGTCTAGTTTCCATTGTACCAGAAAGTGCTATTAAAGCTGCAAAGGGAGAGAAGCAATCACAGTCCTATCAAACTATGAAGTCTATGAGCCATAACTACAGCCAGCCACAGCAAGATATTACTAAGGGTGCAATAGTGAGGTTCATATGTTATCACTAACCAACAACTGTCTAATTGAACTTAAGGTCAACTCAACAGGAAGGAAATCATGCCTAGTGCTAGAAACCTAGCCATACCTGGGAGTAGTGAGCTCAGGGATCAAAGAAAACAACTTACTACCTCCAATTTACTTAACCAGCATAACCTAAATACACTCTAAAGCTTATCCTTTTATATTCATAGATAAGTGTAGCTATTACCTTTTATCAGAGAAGCTTCCCTTTATAGCAAAGGAGGCCAATAAAAGAGTCCATAACAAGACACATGGTGGAGATGAACTGATCACAGGAGTGCATGCCCAACAAATACATCACTAGCATAACTCCTGCATCTAAGACTCAGGAACACAGAAGAGAGAGTAGACAGATTGCAAAAATCAGAGGACCAGGAAGTCTGCCATGAGACTGTGTCTTCCAGATATGACTGCACAAACAAGACCTCAACAATGACACTGGCAATAGATATGCTAGTATGGATGTGGGAAAATCTCATTATCCCACAGGTAACCAATGATGTAGGAGAGAGACAACTGGTCTTTTCCAGGGATGTGTCCTCTAATTGGTTATCTAATGCAAAGTCGTCAGTTCCCAAATCACACACACACAAATGACAAAAACAGACTCACCATATTGTATGTATATATTTGTACGCATTGTGGGGGCTTGTGTGTAGCAACAATAAAGAAAAAGAAGCCAACAATTTGAGAAGGAGTGTAGGGAAGGATATCTGAAAGGCTGGTGGGAGGAAAGGGAAGCAGAGAAGTGATATAATTATATTTTAATTAAGATATAGTCACCTACTTTGAAATCAATAAAAATATTTATTAAAAATAAACCCTAACTTTTATATCACTTTGTTTTACTGTTTCTTTAAGGTTTACTTTTTTATACATTTAAAATATTTGTGTACGTGCTATGATTTAGACATATGCTTGTGTCAGGAAATATGAAGAAGATCAAAAGGAATTACTGACCGGTGAGTAAAGAAAATTTTAAAACTATAAAAATTTATAAATGTTATTCAGGGCCATGCAGAAGTGACAATGGCTATAGGGAGCATCGGGATGAACCTTCTATTTGAAAGACTGATGTCACACACAAACAGGTAATACTAAGAGCAGAGTCTGAAAGAGTAACAGAGTCCACCAAGCAGCCAACAAGATGAGGTTTCTAAGGAGCATTTCTGAAACTTCGAAATTTGGATCATGATCAAAAATATTTTTAAAACTTTTAAAGTGGAAACAGCTAAATGTAATGGGTAAAAGAATAGTTGTCATGAGTAGAGAAAGAGGGAGATGACTTTGGTGGAGTCGTGACAGTTCTACAGTCCACTCTTTCATGATGCTGGTGGGAAAATCTAGGGATGAAACAGGCCACTTCTCTAATTTGCTGCATGGTTACTCACTCTGCATTACTCACATCTAATCTATTCCTGTCAATCATCACTGTAGAAATACAATGGAAGTAACACCAGAAACGTAAATTGAGCTATATAAATACATTTCCTAATAATTTTTAAAGTAACAGCAGCCAAAGGGAATAACTTAAATGATACATTTTACTCAACAAAATACAGGACATAAAACAAAACCACTCCAACAGACAAATAATAATTAAAAATCACTTAAAAAGATTGTTCCTGCTGATTTGAAAATCCAGCGCATCTCAATTCATAGGTTAAATTTTATAAGAAGTAAATTATATATATTATATTACATATATTTATTTTTATATTTATTATACAATGCACTTATTAATTATATATTTATTGATATAAAATACATTGTATATGTTATCTATTTTTATACAATATATAAATTAAATATATATTTCAGTGCAATTTATAGTATATTAAGAAAATAAGAGTCACATTCCAAAGTTATTGTAAATAAAACTGATATTTTCACTGAATTGAGTATCAAATTACCTTGTTTTATGATGCACAGTAACAGTTATTTGTTCATTTGTTTTGAAAAATGAATTAAGCTCTTAAGCTAAAGCTTACCATTTTCAAATATATTTGAAAATGTATATCTATTTAAGATAATTAAAGTAACTTGTGTCAGTTCAGCTTTAAAATAATATTAACTAGAGTACTGAATAAATTGAAAAGTTATTCTATACTTATAAATGAAGTATTATTGCCCAAAATATTCTCATAATATTTGTGTCAATTTACAAATTCTACTTTTCAGAAGCAATGTTTTTTCTGCAGTTTTGGTACTGAACCATGGACAGCGTACATTTTATATAAGCATTCTACTACTGGTGTATACTACCAACCTATGGTTAAAACTTACTATATATTAATTGCTATAACAAAAATTTATAAATTCAATATTCTTAATTACACTATAACCAGTTTCAATTTCAAAATAAATTATATCTATATAGCTATATCAAAACATGCTTTTCCTTTCCTTGGAAATTCAAATTTCTTTTATTCATGTAAAGTGTGGTGAATCTTTTAAAAGCAAAGCATACATTTTCTGCCATTTTCATCTCTGATTACTGGATACTTAGAAATAATTATTTTTGTTAAAAGAAATGTTGAGTAAGCAACCCACTGTCTGGGAGAAGATCTTCACCAACCCCGCAACTGACAAAGGTCTGATCTCCAAAATATATATAGAACTCAAGAAACTAGACCGTAAAAGGCTAATCAACCCAATTATAAAATGGGGCACTGAGCTGAACAGAAAATTCTCAACAGAAGAAGTTCAAATGGCCAAAAGACACTTAAGATCATGCTCAACTTCCTTAGCAATCAGGGAAATGCAAATCAAGACAACATTAAGATACCATCTTACACCTGTCAGAATGACTAAAATCAAAAACACCAATGATAGCCTTTGCTGGAGAGGTTGTGGAGAAAGGGGTACCCTCATCCATTGCTGGTGAGAATGCAAACTTGTGCAACCACTTTGGAAAGCAGTGTGGCGGTTTCTCAGGAAATTCGGGATCAGCCTACCCCTGGACCCAGCAATACCACTCTTGGGAATATACCCAAGAGATGCCCTATCATACAACAAAAGTATATGCTCAACTATGTTCATAGCAGCACTGTTTGTAATAGTCAGAACCTGGAAACAACCTAGATGCCCTTCAATGGAAGAATGGATGAAGAAAGTATGGAATATATACATATTAGAGTACTACTCAGCAGTAAAAAACAATGACTTCCTGAATTTTGCAGGCAAATGGATGGAAATAGAAAACACTATCCTGAGTGAGGTAAGCCAGTCCCAAAAAGAGGAACATGGGATGTACTCACTCATATTTGGTTTCTAGCCATAAATAAAGGACATTGAGCATATAATTCGTGATCCTAGAGAAGCTAAATAAGAAGGTGAACCCAAAGAAAAACATATAAGCATCCTCCTGAATATTAACCTTCATCAGGCGATGAAAGGAGACAGAGACAGAGACCCACATTGGAGCACCGGACTGAAATATCAAGGTCCAAATCAGGAGCAAAAGGAGAGAGAGCACGAGCAAGGAACTCAGGACCGCGAGGGGTGCACCCACACACTGAGACAATGGGGATGTTCTATCGAGAACTCACCAAGGCCAGCTGGCCCGGGTCTGAAAAAGCATGGGATAAAACCGGACTCGCTGAACATAGCGGACAAAGAGGACTACTGAGAACTCAAGAACAATGGCAATGAGTTTTTGCTCCTACTGCACGTACTGGCTTTGTAGGAGCCTAGGCAGTGTGGATGCTCACCTTACTAGACCTGGATGGAGTGGGTGGTCCTTGGACTTCCCACAGGGCAGGGAACCCAGATTGCTCTTTGGGCTGACTAGGGAGGGGGACTTGATCAGGGGAGGGGGAGGGAAATGGGAGGCGGTGGCGGGGAAGAGGCAGAAATCTTTAAGAAATAAATAAATAAATTTAAAAAAAAGAATTAACAGAGGGTCAATGAGATACTCAGCATGTAAAAGTCCATCTACCAGGCCTAATGCCATGGCCACTGGGCTAAACTTTTTCCATACTTACATGGAAGAAGGATAGTGCCTGCTTCTGCAAGTTCCACACATGCACATTGCACATGTACTATCCCATGTACAGAACAGGCAAATGTAAAATTTGATTTTTAAGAGAATCAAAGTGTTCAATGATTTATCATTGTGGATGTCCATTTTTAAGATTTATAGATGTGTCTTTCATTTGGAATAACCATAGAGTTTATGAAACTAATAAAGGGCCACAGAGGAGGAGGGGAATCTGTCTCTGATGGGAGGACAGAATATAGTATGATAAGGAAGTAAATGGGAGGAACAGAACAGGAAGAATTAGACAGGGCAGGAGATGGGAAGACAGGATAAATGAAGGAATATGTGAATGGAGGGATAGTTAACAGCAACAGCCTTCTGAAAAATCCTCATAGAAACATACTTCAGTAAAAGTTTCCTAAAATGTACACAAACACATATATGAAAAGAGTTAAATTGTACTTACCCTATAATGAGGGGAAAATACCCTAACTAGACATAACCCAATACCAAATCAAACAAACAAGCAGAAAACACGAACAGGGATAAGTTATCTCTCTTTTATTGGTGGCCTGTGGAGTCCCAGGGACCCCCACCCCCAAACATTACAAACTTTTGCCATTTCTCTTGGTTTCTCTCCAGAATTTGACAATTAGACCCTATTGCTGAAGACACCAATTTCATGAGTCATAAATATAGGGAAGTCAATTAAGTAAATAATCATGTCATCAGGATAATGTAGGATTCTTTAAGGCACAAACAACAAAAACAATAAAGGAAAAGGCCAATATGCTTTATCACATTTACATTTAAAATCCTTAATATATACCATTTCAAATGAAAGATGACAATTCATAAACTGGACATATAATTTGTGTCTAAAACATGGGCATGTAGTAAAAGCATACCAGGATTCAATAATTAAAAGACTCAATATAAATTGGGAAAGTAACATGTAATACATACAAACCACATGCAAATCCAAAGAACAGAATGGCAAAAAGTGTCTCATTGAACACGCAGGTTGTCTAAAGATTACAGAGGCTCTTGTTAAATTCATGATAAGTCTGCTGCACATCCAGAAGACTGGCAACTTTTCAGTTTGAGCATCAGGAATAACTTTCAGAAAGCAAGTTGTTAAGGAACTCGCATATACCAATTAAATCCACTTAAATACAGATTTGTCAAAATCACTCGTAGCATAAATGGCATGCATATGGATGATCACATTTAAATGAATATGTTGATATTGGAAAGGAAAAGCTCTTGTAATGTATGAACAAAATTGGTGCCATCTCACAAGTCATTTTTTAAGGTGTATAAGATGACCTTTATCTTCATCTACTGAATAAAACAGCCTCATAGAACATAAATGCCAACATCAGACAACTCCACTTTGTTATCATTAGACTATGACCAATAGGCTAAACAGCAATTCTGAGTTCATGTTGAGGAAAAGGCAAACTAGGAACGCTTTTCATATCACGGGCATGACCCCCTCTCTTGTCCGAAATGAGTGAGTCTTCTTTCCTAACTGCAGACTGTTTTGCCCTATTATTTACTTTTCATTAATTTTATTAAATATTCAATAATATAATTATTCCTACTTTCTATCATAAGCAAGGCAGAAAAAGACTCATTTAAATCCCATTGTAACTGAACATGATTCCAAATCTGTTATGTACCCATTTCAAAAGCCTCTTTTTGAAATAGTTCACACTCTCCTATGATGCACTGTCTCTAGCATCAAGATATGGTCCTTTTATTCAAACACAACTAGTCTTCCATGTTCCTAGGCACCTTGTGCTTAACCAATGATAAATTTAGTATTTTTCTAAACTGCATTGAATACATCATTATTTATTCTTGTCATTATTCCCCAAACAATAAAGAATAAAGCTATTTATAAAGCACTTACTTGCTACCAGGCATTCTTAAAGTAATCTAAGGTACTTGACCATTCATAGAGACTAATCCTGTGTTATATGTAAATACTGTATCATTCCATAGAAGGAACTTGTTTGGTATTGTTGGGGATCCCTTCAGCATCCATGAATCCTGAGGAATGACTGAGAGGTTCCCATGTGGGTCTTTGTTTGGAAGATGCTGACAATTAGTGAACAAAAGTAGACATCAAAAAATGACTCAGGGCAGTAATTACTCCTTGGGTAAAAAGAGAATGGTAAATGGTGGGAATTTGAACTTTTTCTTCAAAGTTACATTGCTCTTTTCTCTTTAGGCATATAAAGTATTGAACCAAGTTTAAACTTGGAATAGCAGAGTCAGAGACTAGTCTGAAGCTTCAAGTCATAATTTCAAAGCTCATTTAGATAATTATAGGACTAAATAAAGAATAAAAATGAAAAGGCAGGCTATGATTCACAATATTGCAAGCTGTGATGCTGTAATTGCGCCAAGAACAGAGATCAACACACGCAGTACTAAAAATTTCAACATGGCTTGAGTGCACTGTTGTGTTGTATGTTGCATGTATGGAGAGACATACAGAATGGTATCAAAGGGCTTGCTCCAGAAACAGCCAAGTTTAAAAATACTGTCAAGGAAGTAATTTTTCCTTCTTTTGGTAATGGTGTTGAATCACAATTTATAATTCTCATAAATAAAATTAATTAAAAATGAACTTTTACTAATATGAATATGAACGAATTAAAAGATGGCACAGGCATTTATATTTGGATCATCATGATCTGTACATAGGGGCTCAAGTCACTCTGCTATCTCAATCCAAGCTACTTTATTAACCTTCTAAAAAGCCTTAGGTTAAAAATGATTGGACCCTATCACTTCCTATTTTCTTATGTCTGTGACATTTTTACTTGTGCTTTCTTTTGTTAACTAATTGCCTTTTCACTTTTACACATGATTTACAGTCTCTGTGTCTAAAATTTTTAATTCATGTGCCAACTATTTTATGAAACATTCTTGAATAACCACACTGGAAGTACTGGATCCCTCCTGAGAAATTATATAGCTCTCTCTATTTTTATATCTTTTGAATGTTATTCATTATTTACTCAGTTAATATTTTTGCTCACTTTGTAAGTAATGCTATCTCACAGAGATCCTTACAACTATGGCTTCCTTCAAACTTCTCTTGCTAGTAACTTGCTTCCATAGTGGTTCTTTCCCGTCTTGATATACTCCAAACTGCCTAAGCAATAGTCAAGATGTCACATTATCAAGGAACTGCTTTAGAATTTAGATAGATGGTTACTGCACACACAGGTAAAGCTCATTAAAGTCTCACCTTCCTTCTGAAATATGAATGTGTGGAATTTTGTTGTTGTAGTTAATAAAATGTATACTGATGTTATTCTGTTTGGTTTCTCTCCAAAATATCAACGTGGTGGTTTACAGAAGGATGTCCCTCATATCCTCTGGGATTTGAATATTTGGTGGTGCTATCCTGGGTGGTAGAGGAAGTATGGCACCGTGTATAGGTTCTCAGGTTTCAAAGATACTCACCATTCCCAGTTAATTCTCTCTACTTCTTGTTTGCAGTTACAGATGTGAACTCCCTCATGTCTGCTGGATGCTGCCTTGCTTATCTACTATGACCCACTCTTATCCCTTTGGAACATTAAGCTAAATCAGCCCTTCCTTCTATAATTTGCCTCAGGCATGGACTGAGTATTCTGCTATTGAATTTTGGCTGCTCACATGCAACTGCATATTGTTACTGTCTGCTCTCTTTGGAGTCCTAATAACGACCAAGTCGGCCTAGTTTTGGGAACGAAGTTCTGTTCTTTTCACCTGAAGACTCTGCTTTATTCTTCCATTTAATCATCCTTACAGTAAGAATTTTTACTTGCTTTATTTTACTCCTTAATAGATTGTTGTGATGATCGGTTAGCTTTACTGAAAATAATTACACAGAAGCAGTATTCTTTTAAACACTGCTTGGCCCATTAGCTCTAGCCTCTTATTTGCTAGCTCTTACATTTTGATCTAACCCATTTCTAATATTCTGTGTAGCACCACGAGTTGCTTACCAGGGAAGATCTTAACCTGTGTCTGTCTGGAGTGGGAGAATCATGGCGACTCACTGATTCAGCTTCTTTCTCCCAGCATTCTGTTCTGATAGATATTTCTCTCTATACAAGATATTATTGGAGTATAGGGATGGTACAATTGCCTGGTCAATTCAATGAACACATTGACTATTATACAACATCTCGTTTTATTGCAGAATTTTACCAACAACAAAGTCAGAGAAAAGTGATGATTCAGAGGACATGAAATATGGAGAAAATAATCCTTCTTCTAGATATTTTAGGAAAAAGTTTTATGACATAAATTTCCGGCTGCAATAAATCTTTCACAGACAAGTAATAACATGAAAAATCTTATTAAGAAATAAAGAGCAAATTTCATTCAAAATGTGTGCATTGAGTAAGTATTGAATTCTGTTTGACTTGGTTGTATAAAAGGCATTTGAACTATAACAACCTTTATACATATACTCATGTATATAAAAATATATACTTAGGATACAGATTTCAAATACATAAATAAATATACCCACGCATAGAAACATATGCATTCCTAAACTAAAATATATTTAAATTCCAAAATGGTAAAATTATGTTTAGCTCAGAAGTTCCAAATATTAAAATTATTTTAATCTCAAATTCAAAGCAATTTCAGCCAGACATAATGGTTCACACCTAAGGTTTCAACAGACAGGAGACATTGAGGTAGAAGGACATGGATTTGAGACTATTTTGGGTAATAAAATGGACAAGACCCTGTCTCTAAGGGGAAAAAAATATGCTTCGAACATGTAAGCCTTTAGCATACTTAAAAGGGGGTGGGCAGGAAATGACACCTCTCCAATAGTCAACATACTTCACATGCCTGCCCGTTAAGACTGGTTGCCCAGAGATGGTGAATGGGAAGCTACAAAACGCCTTAATCTGTCCTTTGCACACTTGTTCTCGCCTTCATGAGGAAACATTCAAAATTTTAGAGATCGTTAAGATTTAACTCCTTTCCCTTTCATTACTTATCCTCGCCACTAATGGACTTTTGCTCTTCAATGAGAAGACTGAGGCTCTGCATGGAAGAGAAAATTAAACTGTGCAGTAATGAATAATATATTGAGAGAAAATCACAACAAAAACAATGTGAAATCCTAAAGAACGGTTACATCCAATGGTTTACATATCATTTTAGTAAAAGATAATAAATTGTGTGTAACTGACACGACAAAAAAAAATAGGAGGGTCATGTGTAGGAAAGAGTGTGATTGAGTGACCAAAAAGACTCCAGTACAAGTCTGCTCCAGAAAGCTCCCACTCCACAAATAGGAGAGCCAAGGCTCCAGCTCCATCCTACACAAAGGGTAGAGCAACAGAACTGTAGAAGAGGGAAGTCAATCAAATTAGGTACAACTCCATACTGTGAAGTTGCCCTCATTGTGTAGCAAGAATGGCAAGAGAAGAAACTGAGAAACTGCTTGTTCAGTGGCTCACCATAATAACCAGAACAGAACGTAAAGCCATTAGAACTCTTGTCAAGTGCTTGGTGAGAAGAAAAACCAAGCAATTTCCAACAACATGACTGACCTTAACCTACTTAGGTCACCTTTAAAATGGAGAATGGTGCAGGCCGTCAGCATTCATGCAGTTCCGGGCTGAATAATGCCTATGTCTGCTACTCTTTTTCAGTGTAATCTGGGTCCATTAAAAAAAGCTTATTGTCAGCCAGGCAGAGGTTGTTCATATCTTTAGTCCCAGCCCTCGGAAGGCAGAGGCAGCCAGAACTCCATGAGTTTGAGACCAGCCTGGTTTAGAGTGAGTTCCTGGACAGCCAGGGCTACACAGTGAAACCTGTCTCATAAAAAGGAACAAAAAAAAGGGGGGGGAGCTTATTTTCTCTCTGGGGATGGCAAATTGTAAGAAGGCCATTATATTAATAGTATCATGCAAATTAGTGGAAAATAAAGATTGTCATAACATTTAGTGTTCAGATTCCTCTCAGAAGCTGACTGAACAAACAGTCTAAAATCCTATCCGGTAACACATCTTCATGAGATTTATGTCCATATTTAAAGCAAATTCAGGAATAACAGAGGGTTTTTCTGTGTCTGTTCCTTCTTAATTGCTCTCAGCTCAAAATAACCCTTATGTCAACGTGTTCTTGACACCCTTTTATATGGTCTAACATATATATTTAAATACGAGTTCTCATCATGTGTAAGAATGCTAATCTTGGGGAAATGTCAACCGTTGTCATTAGATCGTGAAAATGGAATGCCCTTTGTCCTTTCAGCATTCAGTGGAGCATTTTAGTAAAGATAAACTGAGTATGGGCACTTAGATTTTCTCAATTAAGTTGACACAGCTGATACCGAATGCATCTCCTTGTCTCTCTTCTTACCCGAAGCTTTGGGTAGCAGAAATAACATTTCATCAGGGATTGCTCTTGGTAATGAAAATTGCAGAATTTTTTTTTCAATAACAGTCAAGATTAAAATCCATTAAGTCATCTTTCTCATTGTGCTTAAAACCATCAAATTCAGTGAGGGAATGAATGGCCACAGCTGGATGCATGAGACATTGAAATTCAAGAACCAATGCCATTGCATCAGTGATAATGAGCCCAAGAAGCAGTGAGTGGGTGAAAGATATAAATTCACCCCTGAATTTTGATTGTAGCTCAGCAGTCAGACTAAAATGACTTCAAATTTCACAATGATTCATTAAGCATGGATGGATATAGAGGAGCGAAAGCACATACAATTCTGCGAGTTTAGCCGTGAGCATTTAAGAAGGAATTCATAATTTGATTTTGGTCTTTTCTTAAATCCAGATAATTCTAAAGCAAGGGAGCTTTTCATTTTATCAGACAAATAGATAAAAACCAATCAAAGAGGGAAAAAAATGTTCAAACTCCAGTGCTCTTATTTTTCTCCCCTCATTATTTTTATAGACGGTAACCATGGTGATATTCAGAAACACGGCTCTGTTCCTTCCACAGCTTCTAAGCTTGAATATCTTCATCTTACCACCTCCCCCACAGCAGCCACACTCAGAATCTTTTGAAATGTAGTTTTGCCTCGCTGTATGTCATTTTCTTGCAAGTCGAATTCAATTTGATGTTGCTGATCTAGGGAGACCATCAAGATAGCATCTTTTTTTTTTTTTCTCAGCACTGTAGGCACAGATGCTGCTGCGGACATGGGTAGAAATTTACCCTCGTAGGAATGCAAATCAAGCTGAGACATTTCAGCTGCACGGGATACTAAAACAGGTCACTAAAACAGGCCAGGCTGATGAGCATGGCATCTCTCACCCATCTTCCTAATTCTGTCAAGGTGTAAAATTACCCTTCAGAGTCATGTCTGGACCACTGTCTACCACAAAGACGAATGAGTTGTAGTCATTCCAACTAAATAGCTCTTTTTAAACCTCATACCTGCAGCTGGTCTCTTAGCCATGGTAGTTAACAGGATGGACTTATGATGCCTCAACACTGGTTTGAACTGCATAAGTTACTATAGTACTTTTAATTTATCATGATGCCTCCCCATTATGGTAAACCTTTCAGAATATTTGCTGCCTCAGACCCAGGTAAATATTTATTATTACTCCTATATGGCATTCTTTGACAATTATTTATGCTCGTGTACAAATGAATACATCTGAGAGGACTTCATACTTTTACAAAGAAATCTGTGATCTTAATTTTGCACCTTTTCCATCTCAAGCATCACTAAATTCCCTTTGCTGTTTTTTTAAATAAGAAAGATTTGTTTATATGCATATAAGTGCTTTGCCTATGTGTACTCGTGTACACCATGTATGTGCTTAATGTGTGTGAAAGTCAGAAAATGACATTGGAGCCCCTGGTACTGGAGACAATGAGAGTTTTGAACCACCAAGGGGGTGCTGGGAATTGAACTCTGGACTTCAGAAAAAGAAACAGTGCTCTTAACTACTGAGCCATCTTTCCATCCCTTCCCATTATTCTTTACTTATTCTTTTTTATTTCAGATTTGCATTTACGTGTGTGCATGTTCAGGTGGGGACTGTATGTGTATATACAAGTAGGGAGGTGAGAGTGTAACCTGGTGTGTTGTTCCACAGACATTGTGCGTCTTCTGTGAGATAGGTTTTCTCCCTGGCTTTGAGCTCATCAAGTAGGTTATGTTTCTCTATATATCTTTTTTTTTCCACAAAAATAAATATTACCTGAATATGTCATACTGGAGAACATGCAGCAGAGTCAATGCTTTCTTTTTTCAGAATTGATAAATATCTTTTGTCTACATCTAGCCCTTTTGAAACCATTCTGATATATAAATACAAATGGCAGAAGCTAATTTAGGTCCATTTTATAGGCTTCTAGAAATTTCATGCTAATCAAGCTAAAATTCATTTAATGGATTTTTTCTGAAAATGCTCATGTCAGCAAATCAAAGAGCAATATTTAGAATCAAACATTCTAAAAGAATTGAAGACTATACTACTTTTTACATGTTGAGAAATAATGCAGGAAAATACTTTAAAAGCCTTTGCTTTATGCAATGAAACCATTCTGCTTTTATGAGCTTGAACTCTGAAATCATAACATGCAATAATCTCAAATGAGAACCATGTGTTTCCAGCAACATTTACTGGTTCCATGTTGGTATGAGGACATCCACAGAACATGGGAACTTTATGTGTTGAAAATCAAGATTGTAGCAAAGTGACATGATACAATACATGTTACAGCTGACAGCAACACCTTGGATTTACTGTATTCTTGATTTTGAGTTGTGTTTTAGTCAGGGTAAGTGTGGAAACCTTATACTGTTGGCAGATAGTTAACTAGCCCCACAAGCGATGCACAGTCTAGGAAGTTGTAGGTTAAAGAGGAAAAAAAGACAAGATATCCTGACTAACTTGGGAGCATGGGGGTGACGGGAGAGGCGAGAAGGGGGGAAGAGAAGAAGGGAGAGGAACAAAGAAAAATGTATATCTCAATAAAAACAATATTTTAAAAAGAAGCATTAAAAAAGGGGGATGCTAGCCGGGCGGTGGTGGCGCACGCCTTTAATCCCAGCTCTCGGGAGGCAGAGGCAGGCGGATCTCTGTGAGTTCGAGGCCAGCTTGGTCTACAAGAGCTAGTTCCAGGACAGGAACCAAAAACTACAGAGAAACCGTGTCTCGAAAATCCAAAAAAAAAAAAAAGAGGATGCTGAACAACAAATAACCACACCTTTAATGAAAAGAGAGCATGTGAATTTGAAAGAAGGAAAAGGGGTTTGGAGCGATATGAGAGGGTTTAACAGAAGGATGGGGAATGGGAAAATAATATAATTACATTATAATCTCAAAAAAAACCCACAAGAAAACATGTGACAAATATTCTTTAAATAAGATAAGCAGAATCAAGGACATATGATATTAAGCATGAATAACTCATAAAGTACAGAAAAACAATTTACTTAATTTTGCTGTGCTTTTCAAGTACTCTCTGTGGAGCTGTTTTTATCCAGTGATATGCTAGCAAACTGACTTTCTCAGGGAGAAAATGTCCCGATTCCTAGTATTTACCAATATTGCCATGTGACCAGTTTTGAGCTACAAAAGTTTCAACTGCAGGCTCCTGTTGTTCCCGAATATTTAACCACTGATTGTAGCAGAAGGAGCATGCCAGTAGTTCCTCCTTTACTTTGGATAAATCTGTGGATTTATTATATTCGTCTTCTGGTTAATTCTAGATTGTAAATTTCCCAAAGTGTCACTAGTGAATAGACAGTGAGAGGAAAGGCAAAGCGACCATCTGCACAACTGAGGTGATCCTACACTAATATCACAACTATAGGACAAGGAAATGAAACAAAGTAAACAGATTCTTTCCATGTTAATTACATTTTTGAAATGTCCTTGCTGTATTCATTGGCTATTCCCTCTGTAACCACGGAGATTGTCTCCTTGTTTGGTTTCTATGCTTTCTTCTTTCTGTAGCTTGAAAAGTCAAGTCATAATTACAGCCCCTTTGCTTAAATCTGCTTACTTCTCTAAACCAAGATTCAACCATGTTTTTCTGTTAAAAGCCAAATAAAACATATTTTAGACTTTGTGAGCCAGATAGTCTCTGAAGCAACTATTCAACTCTATTACTTTAGCCAAAAGCAAAGATATATAATATAAATGTATGAACATGGCTCTGTTCCAATATTTGCAAAAAAGGCAATAATATTTGACCTGAGGATCACAGCTTTCCTACTCTTTCTTGAGGCAGCCTTACACAACAAGGATTATGATCTTGTTGAGTCAACCTTACACATAACCCACAGCAAACACTCGCATAACTCTTGCTTTAATAAACCAGAAGAAAAACATAACTCAATACTCTAATTTCTCAGTGCATATTCTTGTCACTGAGATTTACCAGAAATCTTATGTAGTCGTGTGTTATGTGTCCTAAATGTGGAGACACATACTAATCTACCTCACATTGCTTTTAAGATCTTTTCCTTTTTGATTTGATTAGAAGATGAGAAGCAAATGTTTTGGAGAGAGTCAATCAGGAAGGATAAGAATCAAAGCACAAAGCATACACTTAGAAACTCCCAAAAGTCTTCTTGATTTGGACACCTTTACACTTTTTATGTCCTAAACATTGACAGGTGTTTTCCTCCACTACTTTGTAAACACCACATACATACTCCTTCTTGGAGTGTGTCAATTATTATCACTTAAATTTATTATTTACTGTTCTTATCACAGAAGCAACTACAGGAGAAAGGGTTTGGCTCTCAAACCCTTTGAAAAGATACTGTTCTTAGAGGCAGGAGAGCATGGAGAAGCATGTGGAACAATTGGCAGCACAACTTATTCTCACTTTGATGGATTCAGAATTTGAGAACTCAGGCCAGAGTCAGAAGTGGACACTGTTATGATATGCTGGCCTTCCCTGTAAGTACTCTGGCCTATCCGAGTTATGAAACTAATGAAAGATTTCTGGTACAAGTGACCCTAGCAGGTCCCACTACAGCTTGGGGACGGACTGCACGGGCAGGAAACAGAATATGTCATGTGAATAGAGAGTGAGTGTGAAGTTTTATTAAAGGGGGTGTAGGGGAAGGAAGGGAGGGGAGGAGGAAGGGGGGCTAAGGTGAGTAAGGTGAGTTCACCTTAGTAGAGAGAGAAAAAGAGAGAGAGAGAGAGAGAGAGAGAGAGAGAGAGAGAGAGAGAGAGAGAGAGAAGAGAAGAGAAGAGAAGAGAAGAGAAGAGAAGAGAAGAGAAGAGAAGAGAAGAGAAGAGAAGAGAAGAGAAGAGAAGAGAAGAGAAGAGAAGAGAGAGAGCTATCCTGGGAGTGGGCAGAACTTGTGTCATAAAGGGACAGTGTACTGATTGAGAAGGTCAGCCCAATAATAACAGATATACCTTCAAGACCAACCCCATTGGCACACTTAAACTGATTTGACCACAGTCCTAAAGGCTCCACAATCTCTCAAAGCAGTACCACAAACTGGAAATAAATGTCCAAACACGAGAATCACAGAAGCTAAATAATACTGAGGACATTCTTGTCTGGTGTCAACTAGTATCACCTACATTTTACACCAGACTTCCATTGTAGTGCCCAAATATGAAAGTTTACATAGGAAGGAATACCTGCATAGACCATCACAAGTTAAGTATCTCAAGGAAAAAGATTTTTAACTCGGCGAATATCAATGAAGTGTTGAGAGGGCTTTGCGATTGACAGAAGTGATTACTTTCTATAAAAACACAAATTTTGTAATGAGTTGAGTGTATTGAAAATCAGGAGCCATTCTAACAGCAGGAAAATCAAGTAGAAGATTCATACAGATAATACATGGCTCCGAATAAGACTATATGCATGAAAATGGTGGTCTAAGAGGGGTATGTAAAAGACACTGCACGGCCATGAAGAGGACTAATTTTCCAGGCAGTGAAAGGAGACAGAGGGACCTTTGAATATCTACTCCTTTCATGCTTCCATGTCAGAGCATGAAAAGGAGAAACAGAATAATCAGGAAAATGAAAATCCCATTCACGAGAGACTTGGTATGGGGTAATACTAACAGACAAGAGGAAGCAAAAGACGAGACGAAAACTGATGTTTCAATGGGGCCACAGCTGCTAAAGAAGTAGCTGTTGTTGGGAAGTAAATGAGTGAGTGTACATGGCAAAGGGGAGAGAAAAAATAGAGATAAACAAATTGGTGGAAGTGGGGGGACAGAGACAGAGAGAGACAGAGAGATTTTAATGATCCTAGCCAGGAAAAGGAAGGTATAAAAAAGAAACAACCAACAAGCTGAGTTAATTATTAATAGCAATTGTATATGAGAATTCTTAGGAGGAAGTAAAGAATACTCTCATATTCAGTTTATAGCATCTTTAAATATCTGTATTCAGTATGCAATGAAATAAGAAAAACTAATTTATGCAAGTGATTAAGAGTTCATTTACATGTAAGTTCTGGGTTTAAGGTGATAAGTATTTCAGTCCCAGTACCAGGCTACTGACAGTAAATAATATGCACCAGGGAATTTGTATTAAACATCACCTCTTTTTTATAACAGTGGTAATAATACCTATATGTGCAATTAATTATAAGACCAAAAGAGATAAGAAAAGTAATAAAGACACAATACTTGCCATGTTGTATTGAATAAGTGTTGCCTGTCATTTTTATTACCAAAACTAAAGCCAGGGCAATCATACTTCTGGACCCTTACCCTTTGTTGAGTACATCACTGTTGTTTCAGTCCACCTGGGTCTAAACATATAACCCAGACTGTCCTTGAATTCCTCGGCCTTCTGCTTCAACTTCAGAAGTGATGAGACAGCAACTGTGTATCACAACATCTCACTCTGTCTTCTTTTGGACTTTCCCACAAAACTGACTTGTCTTTATATGGGTAGGGCAAAACAAACATCTGGGGTTTCTTTCCCAGACAACTTACGAACTCTTTACATGAAAAACAACATGATGTATGCCACCTCTGATATGTGGGAACTATGTCAGTGAATTTCTGCATCATACCAGTTTTTTTTTTTTTCTGTTTTTGTATCTGTTTTTCTAGACAGGGTTTCTCTGTAGCTTTGGAGCCTGTTCTGGAACTAGCTGTTGTAGATCAGGCTGGCCTCGAACTCCAGAATTCCACCTGCCTCTACCTCCTGAGGGCTGGTATTAAAGGTGTGGTCCACCACTGCCCAGTATTCTTGTTTGCAAAAGTAAGTATTAAAACACATTAAACACGTGTACTCTGAAACTATGAATATATATGCATTGGGCACTCAGGACAAAAGCGCATGAGGTTATTAGTAAGAAATTAATTTACTTATGTAACACTCTTCTTGGAAATTGAGATTGTTGAAAATGTGAACTCAATTTAAAATGATACTGAAATTTCTGCATTATGCCAAGGGTGAGTTTCAACAGATGCTTACCTATAAAAAGGTAATATAATTATAAAAAGAAGAAAAGAGTGAATACAGGACAACTATACTTTATTTTTGTGTGCCCACACTGTCATAGTAGCATGAAAGCTATTAATAATCTACCTAACAGATGGTTTCTTTTCATTCATTCTTCCTGATAAAAAATTCCAGATGGGGGCAGGGTGTCAAAACAATCCAAGATGGACATGTTAAAAAATGGTGAGATCTGGTATGTAGGAGGAATGAATCAGTACGAAAACATATATAAAAAGGCAAGGAAAATAAGGCCGAATGGTTTGAGAAACCCCAACCCAGTGAGACTAAAAATTTCCAAAGTGCTTGCATGCTATAGAGGAACATCAAGATAAAATTACTTTGTAAATATCAGTCAATAAGGATTTATGTACTATGTATGTTTATAATTATGTATATTTATATTTATCATTCTACAACAAACATTAACAAGATTTAATAGAGTACTCATAATTAGTACAGCATTTCTGTTTGCTTATTTATCCCTTTACAACTTCATAAATATGCGTAATGTTGTTTTATCAAAGGTTCCTATTCTCCTCTCTTATCCCCCACTACATTTCTTCTTCCTAAGCCTCCCTCCTACTCGCATATAGAATTTTTGTGTATGATCCACTGCATTTAACTAGAGTTACTTAAATGACATGGTAGAGATTCATTGCCTGAAAGGTGAATGGCTCTATCACTGAAGCAAATGACTTCTCCTTTCCATGAAATATTTGACTGTCTATATATCCTCTGGGACAGCATGGTGTTATAAGCCTCCCCCTGATCTGTGATAAAATATTGATGAGCCCAGACTTGTGTACATAACCTCTGTTGCTATGAATTTGTGGATGCAAGAGCCACGTTGTCTTAGAGGTTCTATCGCTATTATGAAATATCATGATCAAAAAACAAATTGGGGAAGAAAGGGTTTGTTTGGCTTACGGTTCCACATTGTAGTACACCACTGAAGGATGTCAAGAGGGCAAATCAAACAGGGATGAACCTGGAGGCAGGAAGTGATGCAGACACCATGGAAGGATGCCGTTATTGGCTCGCTTCCCATAGCTTGCTCAGCCTGCTTTCTTATAGAACCTAGGACCACCAGTCCAGGGATGGTGACATCCACGATGGGATGAGCCTTCCCCTATCAATCGCTACTTAAGAACGGTCTTACAGCCAGATTTTATGGAGGCCTTTTCTCAATTGAAGTTCCCTCCCTTCAGATAACTCTAGCTTGCACATCAGTTTGATGTAAGTCTAGCCAGGACATAGAGCATGGCCAGAAAGCAGCATTTTATAGTACTCTTTCTCATCCTCCAGCTTGTTTATTCATTCCATGCACTCTCTTAGCTTTTGAGAAAAACAGGAAAAAGGGGAGTTTCCCAAATTCTCAGGAACCTAAGTTAGCTCTCATGGACCATGATCTCCTGAAGGTTCTGCCATTTCCCTATACTTTGACAAAATCATGAGCAAGTCTTTAACACAAAAACTGTGGAGGGTGGGTTCATTGAGGGTCCAAACGACAACATATGACAGTTGTGTAGAAAATGATATTGAATTACATCACAGCAGGCACTACTTCCAAAGGGAAATAATCAAGATCCGAAGGGCTGAAGATAGGTCTTTCTTGCAGAACGTCTGGTGTCTGATTTTTTAGTGTTTGCAATATTATAATGGTGTTTATAATCCTGTTATTTCAATAAAAATAGATGAGAGGTAAATTAATCTAAAAATATAATTAATTTGATCTCTCTTATAAATTAGTCTTTAACGTTTGACCTCCCTTCTGTGTTCCACACAGCAATTCAGGTTTAATTAACTAGAACTTTAAGATATACCATATTAAAACATTACTTGTTATATTCATAAAATATTTAAAAATACTTCCTAAATATATCTCACAATCACAAAACATTCCTAGATCATCTCTCAAGGGAAGTCTTTTGTAAGGGCCACATGAGTTCCTTGGGAAAAACCAATAGACAGACAAGGATAAATCAGGAATTATGCTCAATGTTGAGAAGAGTATCTCTAGAAGGTGAAGAGATAGCAGCTATACACTGTGCGAAAGAAAAAAAAAATCTTGAAACTAAAAATAAGTTTCAAACTGTCTAACATATGCAGAGACAGATTTCATAAAATGCTCTGAATTTATGTCTATTCACAAAAGTAAATTTAAACCACCCTTCTAAAATAACATGGAATATACAATGTTACCAATTATTTTCTTATTAAAAAAGGAAAAAAATGCCTGAAGTTGTCAAACTTTATAGTGCATCACACAGCAGTGTGACAGGAATTTGAACCTGAGTTCATGCTTTCCCAGACACCCTTTAAAACCTTCATTAGCCTGAAGATTGTGAGAAATATTTTCTTCTGTGTTTGGGAAACTTTCAATATTGTAATTAATTTCTCTATCGAAGCTTAAGTTCTAGCTCATCAAAAAGTCTTGGTGGACAAATATAACGAGTATTTATATCATAGTCAGAAAGAAAAATATTTTATAACCTGTTAAGTAATATGAAGTAGCTCAAATATTACGCAATTCCTATGACAAGGAAGTGAAGTCTTAATTTTGCTTATATTATGAGCTTAACTCATTTTGAAGTTCCAGTTTTAAGTAGGAGAATATAGGGTGCATGTGTGTTATATGACAGAAAATATTCAAGGTCTAACAATGATCTATCATTTATTTGCTAAATTCCCTATATTTATTTTTGGAATGGTATTTTATATACTATAGAAGTGTTCCACGCTTCCAAATGTAGCAAGAGAACATAACAAATCAATTATACCGCCTTATTTATCTGGTACGTGCCGCCATTTGAGATTGGTTGTCTTTCTCTGGTTGTTGATTCCTCAATGCTGTAATGGAGGAGGCCAGAGGCAGAACTGGGCAGTAGGAAGATTTGCTTCTAAGATGATCAGTAGGTGATATCATAGTTTATGTAGTAACTGAACATAAGCTTTAAGGACATCAGGAGAATTGATTCCAAATCGTACCAATACACCTAGTATACATGTGACTAAAGTAATATGCAGTAAAAAATGTAATATGAGTAATATATGCAAATGTGTAGTAATATATGTATTGTCTTCCATAGATAATATGGCAATGACATGACACTAGACATGTGACTACATGACGCAGGAAAAACAGTATTGGTTTCCTTCCTAAACTGGTGTCAGCATTAGAGAATTATCACTAAGACAGTAAGTGTCTGGCCTATTCAAATGCCTTGTAGGTTTTATGAGATTCTTCTTGTTAGTCGTGTCATCAAAGACCAGTGCGATAAATTCTCACTTGTCCCATTTGTACAGCATAGAGAGAGGCTGAATTGTCTCAGCACCCCTAAAGATTTTAAACTATTGGCGAAAAATGACTTTCACCCTGTATACTTAAACCAAGCAAGGTAGTTCCCAAAGGCATCACCCTTATCTCTACTCTGAGGCCCACACTTTAAAGAAGAAATTTAATATTGGGAACATAAAAATATTTTCAATTTCAAGGTAAAGTAATGAAATACAGCTGGACGAAATTCAGGAAGGTCAATTTTAATAAATCTTGACGAAACCAACTCATCTACTCTCTCCTCTACTGGAATCAATACAGCATCTAAACACAGGTAAGCTCATTTGAAAATTTAAATAATTAAATAATATTTATATTATATAAATCCTGTAAATGCTAGATACTTCTAGCTTCTCATTAAATCTGCCTAACAAAATATTCTGAATATGCAAAAGAAAAGTCCTTTTTATTTATTCATTTATTTATTTGGCTTGGGTTTTTTTTCTGGATAGGTTTTCTCTGTTGCTGTGGAGTCGATCCTGGAAACTAGCTCTTTTAGACCAGGCTGGCCTCAAACTCACAGAGATCTGCCTGCCTCTGCCTCATGATTGCTGGGATTAAAGGCACGTGCCACTGTAGCCAGCTAAAAGATGTTTTTCATTTAACTCAATTTTCTCTAAGTTGTAGAAACTTCATAACTAAGGTTGCTAACTTCATAATTTGAGGTTGCTTACTAAAATGTGTTCTACAGAGCTCCGTCAATTGGAAAAGTACTAATTTTGAATGTTATTAGTAGATAGTAAAGCTATTCACAGAATCCAGCCTTTAATCATTGTTTTCTTCTATGATTATTCATATGTCAGGATATTTAGTGAAATGCCTTATAATAATATGCCATTTAAAAAATGAAAGTTAGATCAAATAAATGTATAAGCTATTAATAAAAATGGTATTATTTACTTTATAAGTCTCCAGTTTTCATTACTCTCTGTCAGTTCCAATAACCCAGACATATATGCATATTTTACAACTAAATATCTATTTCATATGCATGTAGGAAATGTTTTCAGTCATGTGCAAAACTAGTTTAACACCTAACACAAGAAATCTACAGTTTCTCTTTGAGTCTCCTATTGCTTTGAGTCTCTAATTCCTATGGCTTTGGGGAGGTGATTCTTACTACTAAGAAACAGCCACTTATTGATTTATATATTTGGAACATTTTCTTTATCATTGTAATAAAGCCAACTTCATCATTATGAGTGATCTTTTTGATCTGGTATTGAAATAAGTTTGTAATCATTTTACTGAAAATGTTTGCCTTTATATTCATTAGTGAGAATGGTTTGTTATTTCCTTTTTGTGTGGGTTTTTTTCTTTCTGCTTTGGTATTAGTGAAATACTGGTTTTGTATAAAAGAGTTTCAGAGATTTACTTTATTGTCTATTTTTAGAAAAATAGAAAAAACAGAAAGTAGTACTGATTTTAGAGTCTCAAACATATCAACTAAGTGCTCTACCATCGAGCTATATTTACAGTCCAGGACTAAAAAAAAAAAATTTACAGAGTATGATATATCAAATCAATTTTTAAAATTGACTTTTAAATTTTTAACTTTTTTATTTTTTGGTGTTTTGGTTTTGGATTTTTGAGACAGGGCTTCTCTGTGTAGCCTTCAGAGTTCTGGACCTTGATATGTAAACCAGGTTGGCCTTGAACTCAGAGATCTGCCTGCCTCTGCCTCCTGAGTACTGGGATTAATGGTGTGCACCAAATCAACTTTTGTATAAATGTAAAGTCATTCCAAGAAAATAGAAAAAGTGTCAAACGTTCTTCTCCTTTTTCAAATTATGTAATAATATGAACAGCATTGGTATTAGTTCTTCTTTGAAAGACTTGTAAAATTTTGCATCTAGTTTTGCTCTCCAAGTACTCTCAATGCCATATCAATTATTGAGAGGATATTGGCAGTTTGATTGGTCCTTGATAGCTTCTGGATGAGGGAGAGTTATTCTTTGTTGAGGATGTGGCCCATAACCATGCACATATTGCCAACACTAATTTGGTAGTAGATTTTCCAAGCGCAGAGTAAAGGGTGGTTATGATTCTATTTCATTGTGTACATGCACTTCTGTTTGGCCTTAAGGCTCACAACACAAGATGAAACCCATACCAGGTACAGTTATGAGGGTCAAGAATCTGTGGCTTGGCAGATGAGAGGTCCTAGGGAAGAACACAGTACTATTACTATACCAAAGGAACGCTGTATTAAACCCACTACTAATGAATTCTTGTCACACCCTTGTATTTAGCACATCTCTCAAACCTTATCAGAGAAGCTTGTTTATAGGGTGGCTGATAACTAACACAGAGACTTACAACTGATCAAGGAGCAGAGGATAAGTGTCTGTGGAATGCTGAGCCCCTAATGGGATATCGATATCACACCCTCTCTTGCCAAGATTTGGTAATTATTGTAGAAGAGAAAGTAGAAAGCCTGTAAGAGTCAGAATAGGTGAGTGATAACAAGGAAATGGTGTTTTCCTCAGCCAATAAGGCAGTTGAACATATGAACTCACAGTGGTTTTGACTGCATGTCTAAGACCTGGGCAACCCAGACAAAATCCCAGCATGGAGAGGGGAGGAAGGCAGGAAATCTTAACACTCACTGAGGAACTATTGATAACTGATAACTGTTGAGATTGGAAGAATTAAGTCTTCTTTAATGGAGTGGCCCCTGGTGGGTCTAACATACTTCAATGGATGGCCATACACCCAGGATCACATAGGCTTCACTAATGAAGATATAGATCAATGAGATTTTTTAAAATGAATAAGTATATAAAATTCAGTGGTATGAAGTTGGGGGAAAGGGAGGAGATGAGGAAGGGGATAAAGATAATCAAAATAGGATGCATGAAGCTCTCAAAGACAATATGGATATTTTTAAATAACAAAGAAAACATAACAGAAATATCCATTGTCTCTGAAAGAACTGCGTCTTATCTAGCCATGCCTGGGAAAGGTAAAATATGAGGCTTCCATGGTTCAAAGGGTGATGTGCTCTCACCTTGGCTCAAGGTAGCCAAGACATGTTGAAGGCAGACTATTGGCTTCTGCAAAGAACTGAGGTTCATGGTTGAACTTAATGTCTGTTGGTGGCCAGTGATAATTGAGATATTCCTGCTTCTTCATTAGCTAAGGCAAATGTTTTATTCTGATTGTGTCTATTTGTGAGGCTGGTTAAGAGCCACACAATACAAGTCTTAACAATGAATCTTTCTTTCCACTGCTTTTGTGCTAAAGTGTTAAATCCTCTCGCCGTGAGGGTTACCGATTGGGAAAGCAGGGCACGCATTCTCTTTAGTATTATAATTGGTGCTCATTTCTGAGCAAGCATATGGAACTGGCACTGCTTTTAACAGAGAACATAGTTTCAAAAAGTAGGAAACTTTCCAATCTTTTCATGTATTTATGCTTTCCTTTATAAAATGAATATCCTGTTGTGAACAGATTTTTCAATTCCCAGTGCTAAAGGCTTGGAAAGTTGGTGTGTTATGAAGCTCAATAATTGTCCTCTATGTTAAATTTTTCTCATTAATATCGTGGGGACCAAGGATAAGACGATTGGAATAAATACAGTGAAATACTGTAATGTGCTATTTCAGCTCTCCCAAGCAAGCTTTGCTACAGTCGCACAAAAACCTCGACGGAGGACATCACCCAGCTCTGTGTTCTTTATTGCAAGCCCATAGATGATCCTACCCGTATGCTCTCGTGGCAAGTGCTGTAAGTTAGAAAGGGTAGAACATAACTCTCCATGTCTACTGTTATTTCTAAAATTCAAAAATCAATATTCCAAAGCCATGCTTTAGAGCTTGGTAAAAAAGAAAGAAGTATTTCAGAAAGAAAATATTTACTTCTCAGGCATGCAGTAGCTGCAGAGTCTTAGTTTGCATATGGTAGGTGGGGCAGAGAAATGAAAATTCACCAAGAAACACAGCCAGGAAAACAATGGCTGCTTTGTTATCCTATTTCAATTAAGATATGAAAACTAGAAAATATAAAAATAAGCACTGAACTCTGATTAATCAGATTTTGATATATTGTTTCTCAAAATTATAGTGAAGTGGCTCTAATGAAATGACTTGAGTTAACAGCAATTGATTATGCTCTTGCTCAACTTCCATGAGTAAGTTTTCTCAAAAATATATTCCCTGCATATTTCTACAAATATTATGTTTAACGTTATTACATAATCAATGTAAGGAAGACCTGGAAAAGGATGTTTTGTGCTTTATGTTCCTGTAGCTATAAAAAGACATGTTAACTCCCAGTAGTTTCAGAACTATGATCAAGTGAATGAAATAAACAAAATTTTTAAATGCCAGTAAAATCTAATTCGATGGCCTTCTGACATGGAACAAAAGAACAGGCTCCATTTGGAAACACTAATGATTGCTTCTGTGTCTGAAATAACTTTCATAAGCAGAAAGGAACATTTTCAGATCCCCTAAATCGCCTTGCATTGTCAAAATATTTTGAAAGCTAAAGCTCATAAAGAAATCTCATTATTTTATGCTTTAATTAGCCAGAAGGTAGAAGCATTGGACTGTTCACACATCTATCAGGGCTCTTAGTTCATCTTCTATATAAAGCATAGAACTCTGGGTGGCTTAAAGAAAAATCTATTAGATTATTAACATACAGATAAAATTGTAGTGTTATTTATTGGTAAGTTTCTCCTGACATACGGACAGATGAAACACAGATGTAATTTGCCAATTTTCATTTCTTCCTAAATCGTCTCTACTTTTCTCCTTCTCATCAGCCCTTTTCATTTGGAAGACAGTGACTGTGAGTCTCCTCCTCTCTGAACTATAGGCAGGGGACCAGCCATGGAAAACCACTAGTCCAGCTGCATAGAAATAAAATAAAAATGTGTTTTGGAAATATTGATGCTTTTAGTTTAGAGTTGGAAGAAAGCACACAATCTAATGCATTGTGCAGTAGAATGTCTAAGTTTTTGACGGGTAGGAACACATATAGTAAACAACATAATGATATCAAATGCTCCAGGTGTCTATGTGATCCCTACTTTTTAAAAAATCTCTACCTCTATATTTTCATTGCAAACAACCATGAGCAGTTTTATCTGATGTTTTATATGGGCTATTCAGATGATCAATTTCACAGTCATTAGGCACAGAAACATAGTCAGTCTTAGAGAGACATTCTGCTGTTTATAATAATAAAAAACAAATCCACAAAAACAGTGCTTTTGTTACAATAGAGCAATAGAAATTTCAAAGCAAGGATGCCCAGAGGGGTTTAGTTCATTCTAAAGATTGCTTCTTTGCAAATATTCTTCCTTAGAAAGAAAAGCTATTTAGGCTCCATCAGATAAACCAAAACAAAAGACTAAAAAGGGCTTATGGTAAATCGTCTCCATAAACTTTTCCTCTGTTGTTTTTTGAAAGTTTCAACATGAACTCATCTTTCTAAAGAGCATTTTGGATATTATACAGCTTATTTTCTGCACTTCACAAACTAAATTTGGATAATTATACTCAAGTCTTAATTTAAGTTTTACACATTTTTTTTCTTTCTTGATGAGGCTCTTTTGAGTTTCCAAAGCTGAACCTCAATTTAATCTCTTTGAATTCTTAAGAATAAAGGCTATTCAAATAATTTGAAGATTCCATCTAGAATCCTGGCACTGTTGCTGTAGATATAAGGAGGTCTTCCTTTCTACCCACATACAAAGGGAATACAACTATTTCCTAAGCACAGAGCTTTTCCTTCTCAGCTAATATTGCATGGTTTGTTTTATTATTAAATAATCTTAATCTCATCAATAAACATGTAGTATGATATAAGAATTGTATAATACATGGTGCAAAAATATGCAAATCAATTATCCAACATTGTGATGGCATTGTCTTAAGTCTTCCTACCTAAACTATCAGATACTTGGGACAAGAAACCATACATAACTTTAAAAACAACAACTAAAAAAACTAATGCTCATAAGTGTTGTATCCTGATGTAAGAAATACTATTACTAATACAATATTGATACATCAACATACTGAGCTCTTGGTTTGAGACAAGCATTGGTCGAAGCATTTGTTTTTCGTATGTAATTAATGTTATCATGTCCATTCTACAAGATAAAAAACTGATATTAAGAGAAATATTCAGTAAATATTAATAATCTAAGCATTGTTGAAGCCTTAGCTATAGAAATTGTAGTTTATAATTCCAAACTTCTAGATATCATCTATATTATATATTTTAAAAGAATTTACTTAGAGCCCTTTGGTGACATTTTCTGTTTGGGGATGTAAAACTTAAGTCAATGAGCAAATAAGTGGTCTCAATTCTCTATTTTATAGGTTCTCTATATTTTATTATTAGTTGAATATATAAAAATAGAATATTGTTTTTATAATGCTGGGAATGAGAAAATGCTGGTAACATCAAATTCTGTACATAATAAAGATTAAATAAAGTATTTTTAATATTAATAACGACTTAAATAATCCATTTCTGTTCTACTAAAAATATTAAGAGACAAGCTGAGCGGTGGTGGTACACACCTTTAATCCATGCACTCAGGAAGCAGAACAAGGAGATTTCTAAGTTCAAAACCAACCTAGTCTACAGAGTGAGCTCCAGGACAGGAAAGGCTAAACAAGGAAAGCCTGAGCCAAAAAAATAAACAAACAAACAAAAAATATTATGAGACTGTTTACAGTGAACAGAAAATGATCTATATAGAACTCAACTGTATTCAAAAAATGTATAGAATGCTAGCATGTAATCTATGGCTTGAAAGTGTTTCCTTCAAAATAAGGTGCTTCTGATTGGACAGAGGTCCTTAAGAGATGATTAAACCTTCTTTGTTTATAAAGAGGGGTAAGGAATGTATAAGAGCCTTCTCCTTTGCCCTTCAGCTTTCAACCATATGAAGTCACAGTGTTTCATTTATCCAAGGGACAACTATCCAAGGCACCATTTGGGGATCATTTGAGAGCAACCTGCACCAGACACTGGAATATTATAGTAATAATTTTGGTGTTCCTAGCAACTAAAACTGAGAAAATGAAAATTTCTTGTTTTTAAATGGCCATATGTAAAAAAGTTAAGGCAGCATAAAACAATAAAATATCTCAAAGGTATTTGCTCATTTAAAGTTGTTGTTGATGAATAAGTGATTGTACAAAATAAATAAAAGTATTATGAATTTATAACACATGTAGAAATAAAATAAGTAAAAACAGCACAAGCATGGTGGATCAAAAATGCGCTGATTTCGGATTCTTATACTATATTCACTTGACAATATTGAAGGGAGTCTCTACCAAGCTTAAGCACATATTGGGTACTCTAGAGAAAATATTCAAACTATCATGAAAATTTGAAAAAAATAAAAATTAATAAAAATCAATTGATTCAGAAGAATTTAGGGAAAATGCAATGAACAAAGAATAGCTGGAACATACAGAAAATTAACAAGATGAAAAACTTAAGCCTACTACTAGTGTCAATTTTTTTTAAAAAAATGATTTATTGATATTTTGATTCTATGTGCATTGATGTTTGGCAGGCAGTTATGTCTTATGAGGGTGTCAAATCACTGGGAGCTGGAGTAAGGCAGTTGTGAGCTGCCATGTGGGGGCTGGGAATTGAACCTGGGTCCTCTGGAAAAGCATCCTTACTCTGATCAATTTTAATACTATTTTTAGAAAAATAAAATATACATTATCAACTGTATAGAAAAACTATACCCAAGTATATGTTCTTCGTAAATTATGCCCTTTAGTTATAAAGATACAAGAATAATAGACTAGAAAAGATGTGTCATAAAAATACCAATTAAAAGAAAGTCAGCAATATTTCTTAGTGAGGATATTGACTGCTAGGAATGGTCAAGGTTATACTTTTAAGAACAGTCTAATCAAAAAATGGGTGATTAGCCGGGCGATGGTGGCGCACGCCTTTAATCCCAGCACTCGGGAGGCAGAGGCAGGTGAATCTCTGTGAGTTCGAGACCAGCCTGGTCTACAGAGCTAGTTCCAGGACAGGCTCCAAAGCCACAGAGAAACCCTGTCTCAAAAAAAAAAAAAGATTTATACGATCTGAAGAGAAACCAGAGTATAGGGGAAATGGGATGAGAAATATGAGAAGGGGAGGATGGGAGGAGCTCGGAGGATTGGGATAGTTGGGATATAGGAAGGATGGATACGGGAGCAGCGAAGTATATATCCTATCTAAGGGAGCCATCTTAGGGTTGGCAAGAGACTTGACTCTTGAGGGGTTTGCAGGTGTCCAGGAATATGTCCCCAGCTGGTACCCTGGGCAACTAAGGAGAGGGAACCTGAAATGACCCTATCCTATACTGATGAATATCTTGCATATCACCTTAGAACCTTCATCTGGCTATGGATCGAGGTAGAGACAGAGTCTCAATTTGGAGCAACGGTCTGAGCTCTTAAGGTCCAAATGAGGAGCAGAAGGAGGGAGAACATGAGCAAAAAATCAGGACCACGAGGGATGCACCCACCCACTGTGACAGTGGAACTGATTTATTGGGAGCCCACCAAGGCCAGCTGGTCTGGGACTGAATAAGCATGGGTTGATTCCGGACTCTCTGAGCATGGCGGTCAATGAAGACTGATGAGAAGCCAAGGACAATGGCACTAGGTTTCGATCCTAATACATGAACTGGCTTTGTGGGAGCTTA
The DNA here is from genome assembly GCF_950005125.1 of Chionomys nivalis. Taxonomy (NCBI): domain Eukaryota; kingdom Metazoa; phylum Chordata; class Mammalia; order Rodentia; family Cricetidae; genus Chionomys; species Chionomys nivalis. Next base: position 24,209,235 of record NC_080105.1, read on the forward strand.
GCCTGTTTGGACGCTCACCTTTCTGGACGTAGATAGAAGGACCTTGGTCTTCCCGCAGGGCAGGGAATTTGGACTGCTCTTCAGTATCGAGAGGGAGGGGGAATGGAGTGGGGGGAGGAGAAGAGGAGTGGGGATAGGGGGAGGGAAGTGGGGGGAGGGCAATATTTGGGAGGAGGGGAGGGAAATGGGAAATGGGGAGCAGGTGGAAATTTTAATTAAAAAAGAATAAAAATAAATAAATAAGTAAAAAAATAAAATAAAAAAAAAAAATGGGTGATTACTCCCCTACCATTCTTGCCACTATTGCGCTAATGGGTATAGCTTACATGTCTATTTCCATTGTAGCTCCCAGAATTCATAGCCAGATAAGACTTGTGACTTTGTTTTTCCTCTGGTCATGTGTATAGTGACTTTTAGCTGTAGAGTTTAGTTGAGCACCAGATAGATTTCTCTATGTTCTATGTCATAGTATGTAGTGTCTTCAGCAATAGGATCTTGCCTTGAGTTATGGAGGGTATCTGGCAATTTTCCCAAAAGTTAAATATGTTCTCCTATGTGATCTAGGAATTGTACTCTTAGGTGTATAGCAAATGAAATGAAAAAGTATTTTCAGCCCAAGACTTTTATATAACATTCTTATAAGTTTTATTCATAGCTGTCTGAAATGGAAATAACCCATATGTTCATCAGTGTAAATCTATACATTTATATACTACTCAGCACTCAAAGAATTGGACTATTATGATGTAGAGTAACGTGTATAAATCTCAAAAGCTATGTGTGCTAAGAGAAGTCAGATGTGAAAAGGCATGTATAGTTTACTTATTTTGTGTAGTAGGCAGAACTGATCAACAGCTGAAAGGCTGATCAGGAATTGGAATGGTCTAGGGTGTGTAACTACCGAAGAGCAGGGGAAGCTTTCAGAGCGTTGGTGGTAGGCACTAAGGTTTCACTTTTGTCAAACTTCTTTTGCTCTGACTGTAATATGAGTATAATTTACTATAGGAAAATACTTTTCTCCATAAAGTTGACTATAAAGAAAGTTAATTTTAAAGCATTTTCTTTTTTAAACCAGTGGTTACTGAACTCTGGCCAATTAATGCTTAATAAAAAAATAATTATATCTGAAAATCTGGGAAAACACAGATACACTAACTTTTGTTTACATAACAAACAAACATGTAATTTACATCTTGATTAAAGTCTAAATAATTCAATAAATTTGATAATTTCAGGAAGAAAACATATGTCACAAATGCCACTCAAATATAAAGATGCAGAATATTTACATAGACAATATTTGTAATAACCTTCAACTCTATAGTTTTTTAAAGGTACCATTCAAATTAGTAAATTTACATTGTTCAAAGACATGCACCAATCTTTTTGCTCACAGTTCTAAAATTTATGTGTTCTTTAAAATACATGTAAAAGTAAGATATCAGCTTTCTATAGATGCCTACAGATATTCTTTTCATTAACAGCAGGGCAATAATATAATCTGTATTTTCTTTCATTCATAATTATGTTAACATTTATACTTCCAAGTATAAATTGACAAATGATCTAACATTATTATACTTGCCTTCAAGTGCATTTCCACTTTTGAAATTGGTGCCCAAAACTACCTAATTGTCTATATATTCTTATATATAATGTACTCTTATATATAATAATGTTGAAGTTAAGCTATTGTCCTAATGCCATTTGACGTTCAGAGATCACAATTTCGGCTGGGATCCAAAGAGGATATTTAAAACTATTATTTTTAAGAGGAATGATAATTTTCCAATACAAAATGTATGACCACACACATTTCTTGAGTCTGCCAGTGGGGAAACACCATTGCTACAATATCTTCCTTAATATAGTTTAGCATTAATTCACCCTTCTCAAATTGTACATGAAGCCTGAAGCATATCTTTTCAACCTTCCACATCTGAGATAGTCTAAATTAAAATCTAAAGAAAGCTCTATCAGGAAAATGTTCATACAAAAACACTAAGTGGAGGGGAAATCCAAGTTAATTTTATCTTCTTTTCTAACAATGAAAAACTATTCCCACATTGACAAATATTACATAGAGAAAAAGCTAAAATCAAATAATATATTTTCCTCAATAATATGACTCTCAGTGAGACCTACTTAATGTGAAAATTGATGATTACTTCTACAGATGTGATTTTAACTTGAGACAACAAGGTAAGAGCTATTTTTTCTATTTTATGACACCTCTTACTACTGTGTATTTGAATTCGATAACTCAACAAGTTATTAAGATGAGACTAATAATGTTTGCATCCCAAAATCTTTCCACTGTTTATGATTGCCAGATAAGAATATCTGAAAAGTAGTCCAAATTACATCTGTCACACCTCTGGATTTGAAAAAAAAAAAAAACTGAGGAAAACCTCGTATTATTCTAGCAAATGCAATTAGTATAAATGATTGCTGTATTTCCAATAAACCCTGAGGAGGAATAAATTGACAAACACATGCAGCAAATTCCATGCCTGAAATTTCACACCTAGCTTATTAGAATTGTGAATGTGTTTCTGATGTAAAATTTGTTATCAAAATTAAGAGACTTTTATCTCAAATAAGTACAATCAATTAATAGAATGATGCTTTTTGGCTAATTTATGTTTACTGCCAAACGAGGTAAAAATACCACATGAAGAGCCAATAATACATCTTCCCAAATTAGCGAGATGCCACTCTCTATCAAGTCACATGGCAGTTAAATAGCTCACTAACTTTAAAAGCAGTTTCCATTAGCAACAGAATATGCTCATTATATGTGTCCATTAACTGTACTTGGGGCCTACCAGATAGAAAAAGTCAAAATAAAAGTCAACTAAAGACAATATTTAGTTCACAATGAAACATGTCAGAGTGGATACATGTCTTATGCTAGACCTACAATAGAATGATTTAAAAAAAATACAAAAAAGAATCTTGTCTTAATAGAAAGATACTTTTGCTGTTGTTTTAGGTCTATGTGTTTTAACTTTAATGGGTCCATAACACTTGTAATTTGGCAATCACGAGTTTCTCTATAAGCAAAAATAAAGCCAGACTCCTTCCAGACAATACATAATATTTTTAGGAAAATGCACACGCATCACCAAAATCTCCTGCCAGGTCAGGTGGAATGAGAATGGTACATTTATTACTTAACAATGGAAATATATTTCTTGTCTCTGTGACCGGTTTCATCAGTGAAATTGGAAATACCTGACACAAAAGATATTTTAGAGTCAGAATGTTCCCCCAAAACACCACACGATTTCTCAAACAGTATATATAAAGATACAGCTATGTTCAAATGCTGCCTCATAAATTATGCCATTTGTGAAAAAAAATTAACTTTTCACCAAAGATGTAACTCGATGTTAGTATTTCTTTTCGACTCCCTCCCATATTTTCACCTCAATAAACACAGAACTTTCTTGGCTTTTTAAACTTTCTTTTGATTTATTCTTTGTGTTTCACTTATTATGCATCTTGATCCCATCTATTTCCCTGTCCCTTTATTCACCTGCTGCCCTTGCAACCTCCCACCCAAAATAAAATAAGATTTAAAAGGAAGTCAGTCTTGTCATGGAAGCTGTGGTATGACACAGTGAGTCATGCAGTAACTCTTTTGTCAGTAAATCTTTATGTGCAATTGTTCATTGCTAAGAGTCACTGGTCTGGCTTGAGGCCTCTGGTTTCTGCTACATAATCAATACTAGTTTCTTAAAGGGTCTCCTATAGTGGCATGCTATTTGTGTTTTAATAAATAAAGCTTGCCTGAAGATCAGTGTAAAGCAGCCACACTATTCATCCATACAGGCCAAGCAGTGGTTGCACACATCTTTAATGCCAGCAGCCACACTGGCACATAGAGCCCGGGTGATCGTTGTGCATGCCTTTAATACCAGCACTAGAGAGGAATATGAAATGGGAGGAGACAGGTCTCACTCTCGTCTCAGTCTGATGATGCGTGGAGGCAGGATCGCCCATTTTAGGTCTGAAGTAGAGGTAAGAGCAGGGGCTGGTGGCTTTGCTTTGCTGATCTCCAGGTTGAACCCCAATATCTGTCTCTGGGTTTTTTGTACTACAGTATCCTGACGCTATCCTCTTGGATATTCTGTGGGTGCCCTGAGTTGTAGAGATCCTACAGCTTTGGGTCTGTAGGTCCCACCCCTTCATGTGCTCCAGCAGATCACAGATGGAGTGATGCTGGAGTGGGTCAACTCATAACCCTGGTTCTGAGCATGGGTAGTCGCAGGGTTGATCAGTCAAATAGCTCTGCCTTGTCCTCACCACCAGCGTGAGCTCTCAAGCATTACCCTGGTTGTTACCTCACCCCTTGCAGAGTGATAGGGATGAGGGGGAAGGCATCTTTCACTTACCTACACTACCACATGGCAGATGTGGGATGTGTGGTCAGCTACCCCATTCTCACACCCTCACACAAGTGAGGGCAACTCTCCCCAGCTCTTGTCTCTGCATGACAGACAGTAGTTGGGACAGCTCTATCATGCTCACAATTTCAGGGCTGGTTTCTCATCAAGCATCTTACTAATGAATAAATGAAATGTAATGCATTTTCACTAGAATAATATCATAAATTTAAAGAATATGAATTTGGGTTAAAGGGCAACACAGGAGGGATAGGGGTGAGGGGAGGGAGTGATGCAGATGCAATGCTCATATATGACATTCACAAAAAAGAAGTAAAATAATAATGTATGTTTGATGTGGGATTCCCCTCTGTATGCTGTGAAAACCATTGGTTAATAAGAAAACTGTCTTGGGCCTGCACAGGGCAGAATAGATGTAGGCAGGGAAAACTAAACTGAGTGCTGGGAGAAAGAAGGCAGAGTCAGTGAGACTCCATGTAGTTGTGAGAGGGGAAATATGAGAGCTGCCAGCTGGAACCTTGCCAGTAGGCCACGAACATCATGGTAAAATATAAAATAATAGATGGATTAATTTAAGAGATAAGAGTGAGCTAGAAATATGGATAAGCTAATAGGCCAAGAAGTGTTGTAATTAATACAGTTTCTGTGTGATTACTTCGGTTCTGGGCAGCCTGGAACAAGCAGCCTCCTACAACACATGTTAATATGTTGTTGAAGTTTTTCACATCATATAATAGCTATTTATTTACAAAGTAATAATGAAATGAGTAGGAAAGTCTGTATTTTTATGCCTTCTTTCACTAAATTAGTACACCCAGAATTACTGAAACAGGAGCTAAAAGGCTAGATTTTATTCTACCTCATCTCCGTCTCATTGAACAAAACTGGAAGAGAACTCTTGACTCTAGTGAGAGTTTTAAATTCGTAATAGGTACTAGTATCTTAGGGGTACTATTGCTATGAAGGGGAACCATGACCACCACACTCTTATGAAAGAAGACATTTAATTGGGGCTGGCTTACAGTTTCAGAGGTTTAGTCCATTATTATCATAGTGAGAAACAAAGCAGCATGCAGGCAGACATAATCCTGGAGAAGGATCTGAGAGTTCTACATCTTGATCTGCAGGCAGCAAAAAGAAATTGCCATACTAGGCCTAGCATGATCATATAAAACCTCAAAATCTGCCTCCACAGTGACACACTTCCTAGGACAAGGTCACAGCAACACCTCCTAATAGTGCCACTTCCTGTGGATCAAACATTCAAACACATTAGTCTTTGGGGGTCATTCATCCTCAAACTGCCCCAACTAGACTGTGCTAAATGATCTGCAAGATACTTAAAGCTGGAATAGGTACACCCATATATAGGGAATCATCTCTCAAACAATGAGCTCTGGTTCAAAAGCTTAGTCATACTCATCTAGTAATTTTGACTTCTAGATGATTAACATCTGCTTAGCAAAGATTAAATGAGCTTTTGATACATAAAGGACAATATAAATGACATCTCACTTGTAATAATCTTAATCCTGTAAAAAGCTATATTGTCAGTTATTTTAACTCCAGCCACATTAGAGATTTTCATTTTGATAACAAATAGCAGATAATAACATGCCTAAAATTATGCACAAATGTCTTTTTCAGAATATGTGCAAATAAAGTACCAAAAAACAAGCTACAAGCTGTTTGTGGCCTAAGATATGCTATGAATTAATTTTTGTGCTTTCATATACTGTAATTAGAAATGGTTCTGTGCATCATGATTAAGCCAGTAACTATGGTAACAATGAAGGGAAGGATGAGTGCAAGAGGAGAAAGCCTGAATAAATCAATGATGAGCCATTTTTTTAATCTATTTTTTTAAAAGTCTTAACAAACAGAGCAATCTATAAACTGCCTATAAATTTTATTATATAATTCCTTACCATTCATTGGCAATAGAACAAAATGTATTGTTCCTTAAATGCATATACACACACAATAGCAGACTGAGCAGATTTGATTTGTTATCACATTTAGAGAGCATGAAGTTCTTTAAAATTATGATCAAGGGAACACTTATAATATATGCGTGATTTCAAAAGGCTGCATGAAGAAAATGACAGAGCAGAAAATTTAAGCCGGGAATGCAGTTTTTAGAATATTAGTCTTTTTGCCACAGATTTCAGCAAAACCACCTGTCTTATTGTTGGGTGAAGTAATAGATTCTAATTACCAGGCAGCAAACATGAATAGGAAAGCAACAACAACAACAACAAGCAATGCATTTCTTGATGGTGTGTTCTGAGTCTTTTCCACTGTATTCTCTAGATGCAAATCTAGAATTTTCTACTTCAGACAACCCCCAACTGGGTAACCTTCTTGTATATTTCTAGTCTCAAACTCCTGAGGTCATATGAGAAATAATTAAGGTAGCTTCAAATGAGAACATCAATCAAAGCTAATTAGAGGATTGAGAAGCAATTCTTTTGACTCTCAGGCATCCCTTCAATGCACAGCTGATTACCAGCCTTTACTGGTAAATGCTCCAGAATCTTACCCTCCAGTGCAGTTCCCACACTCTTGGGCTAGCTCTGGTCACGAAGCTCCTCTGTACCAAACTTGTCTGCTAAGTTAGCATTTGAGGGGTCTCCAGCATGGGGCACCATTCCATGTTCAGGTCTTACTCCTCTTATTCCAAACTCCAACTGCTCAAAAAGCCCAGCACCTCCCGTCAGAAAACCCACCAAGGGTCAGCTCTTCCCTCAGGGGTTGCTCAACACTACACCTATAGGCTACTTAAGACCTGGTAGTCATGTTTTCCATGTGATTCCTCTCCTGCCCTCCTGAAGGCCACCCAGGAATGCTTTGCTGTGTTCATGAAACCTGGATTTATTAATTTGGCTTGACTGACTTACTACATCAGTATCGGCAGATATCCAATAACCAGGGATTCAAAACTTATCAAGAACCAAGCCCAACTGCACCACATCTCCATTCTGCCTATCTCTGGCCATGGAAATGATGCACCTGCGTTTCCTGGTGAGTTTCCCTATGGCCTTGCCTGCCCCTACTCTTTCTACACTCACAGCTTTAGCTCCATGCCTGTAGCTCCTACACTAACGTTACTTGGAGAGTTTTTCAGAACCTTGCTATCCACCTTGTCTCCACACTCCCTGGCATGGATTTGGTTGTATGGCTCCTTTAGTAACCCAATCAGAAGAATCTAGAATCTCACCCCAAACACACAGCCAGCAAAAGAAGTCAACCAGACCAGGTCATATTAGAAAAACACAAACAACAAAAAAGGCCAAGACATTATGTTCCCCTTCCCCAAATCAAGTAGTCCAAATGCAGTGTGTTCAATGATAACTGCCTAAGACAAACCTCAGGATACAGAACTTAAAAGAACAAATTATAAACATCATCAAACAAATCAAGGGTTTTAAAGAAGACATGAACAAACACCTCAATAAATTTAAAGAGGACAAGAATAAACTCCTGAATGATGCTTAAGAAAACACATTTTTTTAGTTTGTTTGTTAAAAGGAACTCTTCTTGCTTTCAAGAACAAGCATCAATTTAAAGTAAAAGAACTGAAAAAAAAGAGTGTTCAAAGCAATGTCACTTCTTATAACATCAGACAAAATAGACTTCAAACCATAATTAATCAGAAGACATAAAGAAGGACACATTCTAATCAAAGGTACAGTTAACAAAGGAGATATTACTATCCTAATTATAAACAAAACTCTGGTATACTATTTTTCAAAAAGCATTTTACTAGACTTCAAGACGCAGATTAACTCAAACTCATTAATAGTTGTTGTTTTCAACAAGCCCTTTTCTCCAGTAGATAGGCATCTGAACAAAAGCATAGAACAGAAATACATGAATTACATGGCACTGTACATGAAAGGGGTCTCACAGATATCTACAGAGCACACAACCCAACTCCAAAGACATACCTTCTATTCAGCAGTCCATGGATACATTTCTAAAGTGAATCACATACTAGAACACAAACACATACACACAAACACACACAGACACACAGACACACACACACCACCACCACCACACCAAAATAAATCTTAAAATCTTAACAAATTTAGGACGACTGAAAGAGCTCAGTATATACCATATGACTATAATGCCACTGAAGCTTAAAATTAACAGACAACAAATTTTTAAAAAAATCACGTGAATTCATGCAAAGTAAATAATACATTACTGAATGATAATGGCCAAGGAATAAACAGATTTTTAGAAATCTTGGAATAATAAAACATGAAAATACACTGCAACATTAAATCACAGGGGCAAATTAAAAGCAGTTCGAAGAGGGTAGTTTTTAACTGTAAGAACCTGCATTTAAAAATCAGAGAGAGCTAAGTTATGTAGCAATTTCCTCATGGATTAAAATATTACACTCTGCAGGGAAGCTCTTTAGGACTCAGCGTGTTACAATAGGAGGCGGAACAAACAACAGAATGTTCTAAGGGGAGATGAAGCCTTTCTCCTGTAGAGAAAAAGCTGTTGAGTCACAGAAGTAAACAGCTAACTAGCTTCAGGAAGTCACCCAAATGTTGAAATCACAGAAGTCAACAACTAAATAGATTCAGGAAGTCACCTAAACTCATAAGGTTCACTAGGCCCCTCACAGCCTATGCATATTTAAGCAGCAATTGCTGCTGAGACACACTCTCAGAGGAGCTGACCTGCTTAGAAGAGACTCAAACCTGCTGAGATACCTCAAGGAAACACAGACCAGCAAGCTGCATAGAAAAAAAGCAGAGACAAGCAGAGTGACCTGGACAAGGTTCAAACCACAAGAGTTATCTGTATGAGACAGACTGCAACCAACCAAGCTGCCTAGTTGTGTAATGAGCTTCAGGTTTCCAGCATTTGTGAGCTGTCACCCATTCCAGGGTGGGCTTTTGACTCATTTCTGCTTCAGTAAATAACCTCTCACCTACATTCTTATGAATAACCCCAATAAAACTCATTGAATTACCAAGCTTGCTGGTAGCCTAATTTCTAGAGCATCATTGTTTCCCTGTCTGGGATGACTAAATAGTTGTTCTGGTCTCCCCAGGAATAGTGTTATAGAACAAGTACAAAAAAAAAATGTTTAATTATGTCACTCAAGAATTTGGAAGAATAAGAACAAGTCAAACTCTAAGACAGTAGATAGGGAAAAAATAATAAAATACAGAACAGAAATTGATCCAAATAAAAAGAGACCAAAAAAAAAAAAAAAACAGTCAGCAAATTTGAGAGCTGGTTCATTGAAATAAGCAAGATCAATAGACCTTTGGCCCAATTAATCAGAAGAAAGAAAGATATGACCCAAATTAACCAAATTGGCGATGATTAGGAAAGCTTTGCAACAAACACTAAAGAAAGTCAGAGCATTATAAAGGAACATTTTAAAAATATATGTTCCATTAAGTTAGAAATCTAAGAGGGCCGGGCGGTGGTAGCACACGCCTTTAATCCCAGCACTTGGGAGGCAGAGGCAGGTGGATCTCTGTGAGTTCGAGACCAGCCTGGTCTACAAGAGCTAGTTCCAGGACAGGAACCAAAACCACAGAGAAACCCTGTCTCGAAAAACCAAAAAGAAAAAGAAAAAAGAAAAAAGAAATCTAAGAGACATGGAAAAATGTATAGGTTCATCCGAATCAGCAAAGTTAAACAAAGATAAGATCGGCAACCTAGGCAGACCACAACAAATTAAAAGACTGACACAGTAATTAAAAGCCATCCCATGGAAAACGGGCAGATCCAGGCTGATTCACAGCACCTTCCTACCGGATTTTCAAAGAATTATAGCCAATACTTCTTAGGTTATTAAAAAGAACGGAAGGAAGGAAGGAAGGAAGGAAGGAAGGAAGGAAGGAAGGAAGGAAGGAAGGAAGGAAGGAAGGAAGGAAGGAAGGAGAAAGGAAAAATGAGAAAAAGTCCTTCTAGCTACTTATGAATCCCGTATTAATCTAATAACAAAACCAAATAAGGACACACATCAACAACAACAGATGGAAATAAAAGAAAAACACCTCCAAAGAAAACACTACAAGCCAATAACCTTGATGAACCCAGATGCAAAAATTCTCAATACAATCTAAGAAAAGAATGCAGGTATATAGCACAAAAATTATCCACCAATAATGCTCTAGACATCTGCTTGTTCCATTAAATATATGATGCAATTTAATTACAGTGTGATGTAATTTAATTCCAATGTATCTTGCTGTTTTTCTTTCAAATACAGAAATATATCACTTTTCACCTTCCTTTTCCTCCCTCAAGCCCCTTCAGGAATCCTACCTCCAACCTCTCCCAAACATATATATATATATATATATATATATATATATATATATATATATATATATACTCACAAAGCTTCCATTCTTGTGAAACATTCTCACAAGAAATTAATAAACATCAAATAATTCTGAAATTGGGATTGTGATAAGAGTTCTGCAGTTACATACTAGGCAACGTGATGAAGATAACTCACAAAATCTACTATGTTAATTTGGCCATAGAAGATCTCTTTGAGCTATGTGATGTCTGTAAAGAGATGGTCCCCAAAATAGGGCATAGTGAGGTCAAATGCGGAGGCAGGGGGATAAAGATGGCAGCATGCAGGACACCAAATCAAGGCAGGAGGGAATCCAAGACAGGCTTCAGAATGGCAGCTGACAGATAACAGCAACGCTAGTAGGCTGTGCTAGAGGAGTGGAGTTTATAAAGTGCATCCATCCCTTCAACAGATTTTATGCTTCTTGAAACGTTTTCTAAAAAGATGCCTTTTAGAAAGATCAATGGTATCCCTGGGAGGCCTGTTCTGTTCTGAAAGGAAACCGGAGGAGGAGGTGTATCTGGAGGAAGAGGGAGGGGGGAGGAGAAATCGGAAAGGGGAAAGAAGGAAAACTGTGGTCTTTATGTATTGTATGAGAGAAGAATAAATTTACAAAAGAAAACAAAAAAGAAAGACCGAATGTGCTTACTCACATAGAAGCTCTGCTCGGCTTCCTGTGAGGAAGCCAACAACAGAAATTACTGTTGGACATGAAGCCAGGTCAAGAAATCAGGAAAAAATCAAGTAAGTGCCTGTTATTAAATCTACTTCATATGTGTGATGAAGTAGGGAGTGTATGCCTCCATTACTCCTTCTGAGCCTTAGGCATCTTAACCTCTATCTTCACTGAAACCCAGCTGGTATGATCAAAGCAGAAAAAAAAGTTCTAATTTCAAAATATCTTAGTGCCATACTGTCAATTTACAATACAACTGGGTAGGTTTTCTTATATACCGAGACTCTGGCATCTCAATATGTCAGAATATTCGTCGTTCTTTTTAAGCTGTTTAATTTTCATCTGAACATTAGGAATTTTTCATGTGATGTCCCCGACAACCACTAGAGGGAAAACTTCTACTGTAGAAAATAATTTTAATCTGTTTACTTGTTTCATAAGCTTTGAAATTTCGAAAACAATGATGTGTTCAAGACGCCCAGCTACGAGAAGCCTACCTGGAATTCGCATGCATTTTGAAATCAGTCCCAATAACTTCTAGCATTTGTGTTATTAATACATGTTCTGCAAAGGCTTTTATAGCCATTGCCTCATTTGCTATTCAAAACGAATGATTAGTGCAGCAGACCTTATCATGCCATAATAATAATAATGAACATACATTACTTGTACAAAATGTAGATTGTTTAACTAAAGACACCTAATAGCTTCCTTGCTCAATATTACAATTGACGCGTGAGTAGTTTTTTTTTTTTTTCAAGTCACTGTATTTTCTATTCTATTTAGCAGGGTTGTTTTGTGTTTTATTGATGGGTTTTTATATGGTTTTAGAACAGTAAAAGCTATTGACTGTCTTTCTCATCATATTGTATATTTTTCTCAAAATCCTTTGTACATTATACACATTTGGGTAACTGCTTGGTGTATGGATGCTTTATTATATGAATAGGAAGAATAGAAACTCTGCTCTTTCTTGACTGTGCTATTAGCAACACAGAAGCACCTTGTGTTGGGGTAGTTATTGACTTCCCAACTGCACCCATTTCAAAGTTATTAACCATAGGGGTGCCTGAAGCAATTTCTTGTAGGTTATAAGCACAGTGAAGAAGGATTTTTCTCTGTCTTTCCTTCTCAAATATCATGGTATCCTCACGCTGTGGACTAATGTTTATGTGGCCCCTCACTCATACGTTGAAGTTATACTCACCATAGTAACAATAAAAGGTACTGGAACTTTGAGAATTTTATAATTAAGCCAAGAATGTGATGTGTAGGCATAAGTGGCCTACATTATTTTGTGTGAAAAACATCGGTGAAATGATTTTTGTTGTTTCTACCACGTAGGACGTAATGAGATGACAACCATCTGGAAAAGGGAAGTCCCCATGAACCAGGCTGCACTAGTGTCTTGGTCTCTGAAGTTGATTCCACAGAACTGAGAGCCTTAGGCATCTGCTGTCACCCACAGCCTGGTTGGAATCAGCTATAAGTGCTTTCAGGGTTAGCTTCCTCAGATTAATGAGGCCTCTTTCTTGTTCTGCCAACAAAGCTGCATTTGGTGGCCTAAAGCTAAGAAAGAGGACCAGGAACTCTCTTCTGCAACAGCACATAAAATGAGTTCCAATTCAAGTCTTCTACATGATTCTAACATATCTTAATAAATTTTCAAAGTAAATACTATGTAAGAGCAATTACTAGTGGATAATATTTTTCTTTCCTTTTTGATTTTCTGTATTTTCTCTTGTTTATAATGAGAAAGGTAAGATGTTTTTAATAAGAAAAATGATGTTTCTTGTTTCTTTTAAAATGAAAAGTCCAGAGATACAATTTTTGATATCTCACCTTAAAATGACATTTAAGTATGCTTGGCAAACATTTTGTATAAACAGAGTTGTTTATCTTCAACTTGAGGAATGAATTCATTAGGAGCTATCAAATTGAGTGGTACCTAGCTCTCCCTGTCTCTTCTTATCCAGAGCTGGCTTCAGAAAGGAATGCCTTGGAACCAATAAAGAAATGAGGGTGGATCTGTTAGCTGATTCTCCTAGAATCCATCAGCAATTGGATTTAAAATGCAGGAGGAAGATTAATTTAAGCTGGCAGTCGTACTCAGGAGTATCTTCTCATACTCCTCATTCCTGGAAGAGGTGGTGGTGTACACAGCTTGCTTTAAAAATTGTTTCATTTCCTACATTAAGATAATTGGATGAAATAAAAACTAAAAGACTTTTAGGTGCGTGATAAGACATATGTCTAGTGGTTTTTAAAAATCCCTACATGAAATAAAATTCTTAGTATTAAGACAGGATATAAGCACCAAAATGAAAAGTTATTTAGTTAAAAAAGAAATGTAAAAGTCTCACTGAGGAAATCTTAGAGCATACAAATTTATCAAAAGAAAAAATTCATTTCATAATAAAAAAACTCATGGGGATTCGATATATTGTAACAAATTTTAATATGTTTGCTTTCTATAATATTTTAATATTTTATAGATGTACATACCTAGTTATACTATAAAAAATAGTAATATCATATTTGGTGAAACATTCCAATGACACAGTAATTTTTTAAAGATTTATACTCTTTTTAATGAGTATTTATAAAAGCTAAAATACATTACTAGTGCTTTTGACACTTAAGAAAAAAATACAAGCATGACACAATATGCCCTATAAAAAATAATTTTGCAATATTAAAATTAACATATAATACTTCACTATTTTATGTGTTTTTAAACTGGAAAAACTGAACAAAAGAACAAAGCATTATCAATTATTTGTTCTCTGACTATCAAACTGAAGATGGAGATCAAATATTACAATTAGATAGTGATGTCCACCAGGTTCTAATCCGATAGGGAAAACATTGCAACAGGTAGAATTGAAAGGAAAATGAGCCTTTACTGGAACACACCTTCACTCTTCTATTACTTAATCAACTCACTTCCTGAAGCACCAGTGTTTAATTAAAAGGGTCAGATACCACCTACCTGAAGTATGAAAAGTCACTGAAATTATGAAAGGTTATGTATTGGAAATACCTAAAATATACATGGAGGATAAGGAGAAACTTATCACAAATATGAATAAATTACAGCTATTTTTTTAGAAAAAAAAGCATGCAGTTCCACTAAAATAAAAAAAAATGCTTTTATATAAATCAGGTGTTTACCTGAGACAAATTAGTAAAATGTTTGTTCAATATTGGAGTTAAATCACTGGAACTAAAACATCATGACAGCAATTTTTAAGTCAAAGGCAATATAAGTGTTAAGGAGCTATAAGAAGATTCGTTCCTGCATACTTGTTGTTAGGACAACAAAGTTAAGAACGCAAGCATCCGAGTGCTGGAAGCATAATGGATTACCACAGACGACTTTAGCATAAGGCAACGGATGCTCCCTAAGGAACTGAGTGGAAGTGATACTCAACTATTTCTCTAGCTATCCTTTGTGACAAAGGAGCCGAGGCTACAGCTATAAGAATTGGTCTAAGAAAAAATAAAAATATTCAATCCAAATAGAATGTAACTAGAAATATTAGGAAGCATTTATCACTTCACACATTCCACAGATGTTTTTGCTGCATGCAGATATGTGTAAAGCAGCTTCCCAGCAATCATGTATTAAACAGATAACTAGCAGGGTGTGGTAGCTTCATTTACAATCTCAGCACTTAATAGGTGAAGGCAGGAGGAATTTGTTAAGTTTGGGTTGAGACTGGGTTATATGGTGAGTTCAAAGTAGCTTGGGCTTAGAGAGAGAGGGAAGGGAGATATATAACACTAAGGATTTTTGAGAAAGTCACACTTAATCAAATTATTTTATATCTACCAAAAATTATATACAATGCATAAATGTGTTTATGTATACACATGTATATAGTTTAAAGGAAGCCATGCCTCTTGGGGATGATAATGTCTCTTGGGGGTGATAATGCTTTCTTTGAGAGCCATAGGTTATCTTAGAAAAACTATACTATTAGGCAGGAGAAACCTCCCTTCAAATTGTTGGTGGGGGAGCCCGAGAAAATCCTAAATAGCATAGGCCATTGTGTGTTTTCCTTGTTGGCCTCCTAGAAGTTAAAGGTAAGTCACTATGGCTGAAGACACCACATACAATAGACAGAGGACTTGGAAGAATCTAGCTGGATCTCACCTAAAAGTCTAAGAATCCCCTCCCTGAGGACTAACTTCTCATCCTAGAGAAAGAAAAGCTGCCAAGAGAGAGAAGCAATCAGTAGTCCCACATACCAGTAATGCATATGACCTACAACAACGACCAGAACTAAAAGATACCCCTAAAGCTGCAATGGTACTTGTATCTTGATGGTAATTGTGGTGATTTGGAAAAAGGAAAAAGAAAAACCCCAAAGGGAGTGGCAGTATTAGGAGGTGGAGCCTTCAGAGGAAGTGTGACACTGTCAAAGCAAGCTTTGAGGTCTCATATATGCTCCAGATACTGGCCAGCATGTGAGACCACTGCCTGCCTGTCAAGACTCTCAGCTCCAACAACATGTCTGCCTGTACACCACCATGTTGCACCATGATAATGAACTAAACCTCTGAAAATGTAAGCCATCCCAACTAAATATTTTTCCTTTTTAAACACTGCTGTGGTCATCGTGTCTCTTCCCAACAATAGAAATCTAAGGCAGTAACCAAGAGCTATCTAATTTAATTTGAGGGTCCCTCAACAGGAGGGAAATCGTGCCTGGTACCATAAATCTGTCCAACCAATAGTAGCTGATGAGGTTACATGTCCCTGAGTGGAGGAAAACATACCACTCAGACTTTACACAAGTATTATACCTAAGTGCATTATAAATACTTATTCTTTGTTTCTTTACGGAAAGACTTTTTTCTCATATATACTAATAACAGTTTGCCCTTGTTCTACTTCTCCCAGGTCCTATCCATCTCCCCTCCCACTGCTTTTATTTACAAAGCAATTACATTGGAACAGGATAAAACAAACAAACAGAAGTAGAAAAGTCAACTAGAAAGCCCCAATAAACAGGTGTAGATGCAGAGTCCCAGCCCCATACTCTCAGGAATCCCATAAAAACACAAAACTCGAAGCCATTATTTATATACAAATTTATTTTTTTATTTTATTTCATTTATTAATTAAAATAAATATACTTAATAAATAAAATAATACAACTTTTAAAAAGTCCTAACACAGCATTATCTTATCTTTAAACCCACAATTAAGAGTAGCTCTTATCTCTCATCAAAGAAACTTCTCTTTGTAGCAGATGGGAATCATTACAGAAACCCACAACTGGTCTAAAGTGTAGACAAGACTGACCTTGGAATGCTCACAGCCAACCTACACAGCCACAGAAGAACCTCCAACACAAGGAAGGCTCAGAGAACATGATGAATGAAGAGGCAGGAAGATTGGAAGAGTCAGAGAACCAGAAAGTCTGTTTTATGATCTCATCTTCTAGAAATGACACTGAAGCTTCACATGTGATATCATAATAATATGGCTGCCCAAATAAGACCTGAGGAAATACACCACCTATGGCCATGCTAACATGTAACATACAGCCCAGCCACGGACAAAGAATTAAGCCATTAAGGAAGGCTAAGAGCAAGACTGGGAGGAATATTCCTCCCTAGGGATGAGTTTCCTAATTCATTATCCAATATCAAGTAGTCAGTCCTGAAAATGTATTCAGACAAGCAACTCTAAAAGGACTCAACAGGTTTATTTATGTGCTTATGCATATGTATGCATGTGCATATGTAGCAATAATAATTAAAGAAAAAGAGAACACAAATTCTAGAGGCCGTGAGAGGGGCCATGAGAAGGAATGGAGGGAGAAGAGAAAAGGGAAAAATTATATTTTAATCAAACAAATGAAATATATATAATTAAATATATTCAAACAAACAAATGAAAAAAGAATAAATAGAAAGGTTATGGAGAGTTTGCTCAGCAGTTAAGATCTCTGGTTACTCTTTCACAGGACCTAGATTCAATTCTCAACATTTAAATGATAATTCACAGCTGTCTATAACTCTGATGCCCTCTCCTAATGTCTGTGGGCACCAGGCTCACAAGGGGGGCATAAATACACATGCAAGAAAAACATGCATATATACAAAATAAAAATTTTTTAACTAATAATATGTAAATGACTAGACATATTATTCATTAGTAAGGCCAATTCTACTACTATATGATTGACAAAAGGTTGAAAAGATGGCTCAAATGTTAAGAGCACTGGCTGTTCTTTCAGAGGACCCAGGTTCAGTTCCCAGCAATCATACAACAGCTCACAGCCATCTGTACCTCTAGTCCCAGAGATTCTGATGCATAATGGATAAAGAGTTAATAAATCACCTTATTACAAGACTTGCATAACAGGAAGATTCTGCTTTTCCCTTCAAGAATAGACATGCTTTTCAAATATCTATAATCCTAAATTGTGTAAAATAAAAGGGCTATCAAGAGTAGGCAAATTTCTTCTGCATTAAAATAGTCCCAGGACTGTAGTTTCACAGTGATAAACCTGAAAATATACTCTGTTGGAGTTCATGACAATTCACATAGAGAAACATTCTTAAGAAGCAGTACTCTGTGCAATACATGAAAATGACTCAGGAAAAAAAGGAATTCCAGGAACCTGAATTATATCTGTTTTAAAATACATAGCATGAAGGGTTATGAGTATGCAGCCAATTGTCTGCAAGGCTGTTTATGGCAGATATTTCCCTTAACTCGCATTATTCTTAGCTGGTATCATATCATTTCTTTTTTATTATGATGCACTGTACAGCTGGGAGGCCATTAGGACTCATGGAAGACTTGTGCTGTATGTTCTAATTACCACAGCAACTGTTAAAATGAAGTTAGAATATTAACACAGTTTTTTTTAACATTATTTAACAATCATCATAAACACTGACAACCTAGATCTTTTGATGAGATAATTTTACCCAGTTGCCTCCTCAGATCATTCTTGTCTCACTCAGATAACCTGGCTTTTCAACTACTACATAGAATTAAATTTCAAATGCATTTTCTTGGTTCCATTGTCTACATTTGGTGTGTTCAATGCATAGTTTAGACCAAGGCTCTGATTACTGGCAGAAGAAATATAGGATATTTTATATCACCTTACAAAGTCCTACTGTGCAGTACTGTTCTAATGATCATATATGTTGTCCATGTTGCTGAGTCACCTTGCTGTAAACCATGGCTCAAACACTCCATAACTGTAGGAGCTGAAACATATTTCTTCATTTTGTCACAAGTTCCTCACTCATAAAATAA
Source organism: Chionomys nivalis (assembly GCF_950005125.1). Classification (NCBI taxonomy): domain Eukaryota; kingdom Metazoa; phylum Chordata; class Mammalia; order Rodentia; family Cricetidae; genus Chionomys; species Chionomys nivalis. The sequence goes on from NC_080105.1 coordinate 24,227,966, forward strand.
GGGGAGCAGAACAAAAACTAGAGTAACTGGAATGTATAAGAATCATGCAGACTAAAGACTAGCAATCAGTAAAGACATTTTAAGTGTGATTGATTGCTGATTTTATTAGAAGAGGCAATTAAAGTTCTAGAAAGAACTAAAGATTATTAAATCTCAGATGATAAGTTGAATTATTCCTAAAAAGAGGTAGGGATATCATTTGTCTTCCTTTCTTCAAGCCAGAAAAGAATGGCCATATCCTTCTATTTTCTGAGATCATTGTCATTCCATAAATAGTTTCTAGAAACAACCTAGTCTTGTAGTCCAACCATCTTCTAATCACTGTTGCTTAGAGAACTGCATATCCCTCTAGTTATTTAAGACTTAAAAATTACTTGAACTTGTTTTTGTTTTACTAGGAAAAGAGCAACACAGAAAAGAGCAAAACCTTATGGCATTTCTAAAACAAGAGATAAGAATTGAAGTCAATTATAAGGCTTGTTAAGAAAGTGCTTTACAAATTAAGAGGACCTGAAAGACTTGAGTGAAGAGGGCACGAGACAATGATCACTAAACAGATTCATCACCCTCCGTTTGAGACTCTGAGATGAATTCCACAGTCTTCTTTAAGAAAGAGCTTAAGAAGTAAAGATAAATCATCCTTTGTTTCAAAACACAATGCCTGGAAGTTAAATGAATCCCTTGACTTTTACCATGACTAGACAAAATCTACATTTAACATTTGTACTTTTCAGACAAGAGCTTCAAATGGCACTTTTACTTGGAATAATCAGATGAAAACTTTTACTTTTCCTAGAGGCCACGGGTGAAGGGAAATAGCATAGAGCTCATTTGAAAAAGTAGCTAATTACATTGGCTTGGATCCTTTGCTTTTCTCAAAGTAATCCATGAAAATAGAGAACACATTTCAAAAATTACAAATAGTCTTATGGAACCAAGAGACCAAGTTTCAAATCCCAAGTGCACAACTTACTAGCTCTTAACTTGAAACAAAAGGAGTAACAGTAATGAGAGTAGAAGTAGAATTCATTTTTAAAATGTTCAGGTAAATGAATATGTCAAGAACTGAGAATCATGTCTTTGTATATGTGCTCTAATGTAAAGTTAGCTGCAATATGTTTGGGTCAGCACAGAGGTAAGGTGAAATCTTCTCATGAATATTTTATGTTGAAACTTTCAACTTAAAGGAAAAACTGTATTAAATATAGAACCTTCCTCTGGTCTGCACCATTGCTGAAGCATCTGGTCCTGCTCTTGTCTAGTAGTAAGGAAGCGCTTTATACCAAGCAATTGTTGCAATGTAAAATGTAAAACCCTGCAACTTGGTAATAACAACAATAACAAAAATGCTTAGTGAAAGAGAAAATCCTGAAGAGCTTGTTTCCATCAGCATGAAGATAAGCCTACCATTTCTGGAAGTCTACTCTTTAGTATCAGACTTCTTAGGAGTTTGGATAGACCCAAACAGGAAGTGCTGGACTTGGCTTCTCACGTGCCCCTCTTTCTAGTTCTGCCTTTGTTATCACTGAAATCAGCTCTTGGGGGAACATTTTCATTACAAAAAAATTAATAAATGTGCCCTCTCCTACCTATTTGAACATTCTTCAGAGACTGATCAACAGCTATCACATCAATTGTGTTTACACTGAATGCTCCACAGAATGTCACTAAATGAGAAGTCATCAGATTGAGTGAACATTTATCTGGCAAAATCTAGTGCCTTTCTCTATATAGTAGAAGAATCTTTACGGTATTAATTAGTATTCAAATTTTAAAACTTTCTAGTTTTTGAAGAAATATTTGGAAAACTTCTTTCTGATAGGCCAGGAAGATCCATGCTTTAGCATGTGTTTGTCTGCTGGAAAAGGGGCCTTCATTTCCAAAGTTATGAAAACCAGAGGTCACTTACCAATATAGAACTTGACATAGATTCTGCTTAAGAATTTGCACCCAGGCTTCCTTCTTGTTCTGATTTTTCTGTAGCTCAAATTCCTGTCATTGTAAGAACCTTAGCTTTATATTTGCTTGTTCATATTTTAGGATTTATATATACATGTTACTAAATTTTATCATAATTTAATTAATATTAATCTGCCAAAATTATACCATCCAACTTTATTTCTTGATCACATACAAGTTTTTAATTTTGTAGGCACAAACTTAATAAAGTTTTAAATCAGTTGAAATTTAATCAAGGTTTCAGTCAGCTAAACTCAATCAAGAGGTACAAAAGAAACTACCGAAGTCCCTCTTCCAATCTTAAGTTTTCAGTGTTTGTTTCAACCAGATGCCATGTTCCTAAAAATTAGTAAGTAATTTTAATCCAAACTCTCTTTCAAGGAAGCAAAGCATGTATTTATGAAAAAAGGAAAATTGAGAACCATTTCACAGAGGAAACAATGTGATACTATTTGTTATTTTCTAACATGAGCATCAAAATAAAATAAATCACATATTCTACTGTACATGTAAGTGGGAATTAGTTAACAATACACTTTTAGTGGAGAGAATTTACAGAAATTACTATGCCACATAAAGAAATTATAGCTTTCAATAACAAGCCTATTAAAATACAGATAATCCTTAAATTAGAGAAGCTCTAATCCACTCATTATTAAGGTGAAAACATCATAAATTCATTTAAGAAATCTAACCTATAGCTCACTCATTCAAACACTGGAACTAAAAATGCAGTACATCACAGAGTTTGACATCACAGTTTTCTAACCAGAGACTGCGGTTCTTTTAGGAAAAAGCAGAGTTCAAAGTATGGTTTCTACTGAATGCACTCATTTTATCCCATCAAAAAGAAAAGAAACTATATGTCGAGCCAATGTATATTAGGAGCTATCTATATATTTTTAATTATTCACCTAACAAAAAAGAAAGGGAGCCAGGCGGTGGTGACACATGCCTTTAATCCTTGCACTTGGGAGACAGAGGCAGGAGGCTCTATATAAATTCAAGGATAGCTGGGCCTATGCGGAAAAAACTCTATCTTGAAAAAAAAGAAAAAGAACAAAGGGAGGGAGGGAGGGAGGGAAGGAGGGAGGGAGGGAGGGAGGGAGGGAGGGAGGGAGGGACGGAGGGACGGAGGGAAGGAAAAGAAAGGAACAAACTAATCTCTGGCATTTGCTTGTACAGCAACTAGTTGTTGCACAGTGTGCTGGCTCAGAAACTTCTGAAACTTCTGAATTGAGAATTTAGGCTCTAAAGAAACAGTGCACGACACACACTTTTACCCATTATTTGTGTGTGAGGTTTTTCATTGTGATCAGTTTGATTCCAGTCTAAACTTCTCTCTTGACCTACTTATAGATCTACAATCCTGTACCTTATGTTAAGTTTTGTGCCCCAAAATATGTTATGGGAATACTTGATCTGAAGGAAATTCACAGCTAAATTTGCACTTGTACCTGTGTACTAAACTTTCTGTGAAGGTGTTCAGAACAAACAGTGAATAAACTGGGAGATGGTGGCACAGGCCTTTAATCCCAGCACTTGGGAAGCAGAAGCAGGCAAAGCTTAGAAGTTGAATGGCTACATACTATATTGGTTCAAAGAGGTGGGATGCTGAAGAGTGGATATGAAATAATTGGTGTGAAATTCCAGTTCAAAGTAGAATTGAGTTCAATAGGTCTATTCTCTGAAAACATGTTTGAAAATTAATACTATGAAGCAGATGTGAGAATTTGTCTAGCATATGCAAAACCTTGGGTTTGATCCCTAATATTGTAAAATGGGTGAATAATAAACACTATATATGTTACAAAATAGGTCAAGAAATGACCAGGGTGAGCTGTAATTTTTAAAGAGTTTCTAAAGTACAGGGTGAATCACAACAATAGCTTTGAAGAACGAAGAGATAGTTCAGTAGTTAAGAACATAACTTAACATAACCAAGGTTTGATTCCCAACACCCATATTGGATGCTTCATCACTGCCTATGACTCCAGTTTCAAGAGACAGAATATCCTCTTCTGCTCTACACAAGTATGGCACTCACACGATCAAAGCCACACTACCTACACACATACCCATATAATTAAAAATTAAAACTAATAATATCTTTGAACAAAATATTGAAGAGACATTAATAAAAATACAAAATACTTTCAACACAATCTTGTCTGGAACAACCAAAAATTTGTGGGGAAGTACATCACTTATGATAATTAAAACTGTTTCAAAACAAATTCCATATGTGAGTGTCTTTTCTGTAATAGTCACAAGAATATTAAGGTCAATTAAATCTTGTCATTAGAGGAAAACATAAACAAGAAAATTTTTCAGTGATGTTGAATAAGATTTCCAGGTTTATAAAAATATAAAGCAGTAGATTAAAAACATTTGTTAACTCTTAAAAACTAAAGCAATTTACCTGCCTTGTGTTGCCCAACTCTTGAAACTAGTAGTCATACAAACAGCCTAACATGTCTGCCCTTATAACATTAATACAACCATCATCTTAGTTTGTCCCGTGTATTTTCAGAGCATTTTGGAGTAAATGGGAATTTTGGAGCACGATACAGCTTTAAATTTCCTGTAAAAAGTTAGTTGGCCCAAACAAAATATTTGAATGGCACCATTCACCTCAAAATTCTAAATATTAACCAATAAAGAAGAAAACAAAACAGGGAAAATGTTCCAAGTTTAGGAAAGTGATGTTCATTCAGAAGCAGGGCTTTTGTTCTACTGTGTAGAATTAGGCGAAAAGCTATAATTATATTTGAAATGTATTTTCAAAGCTACTGCCAGTGAAAGCCATAAAGCAATTTTCAAAATATACTGTTGTTTGTTTTCAGAGTAGCATAGAAAAACAATGCCTCAAAATGTAGTTTAAAGAGATATTGATCTTCCTTCTACTTTGACCAGAAAAATAAATTTCCACAGGTCCCTGGGGATTTTTTGGTCATTGTGAATATTATCCCAAATCCAGATCATATCTTGAACTGAACTATGTGGTACCTGCCAACATCTGTAGGTCCACTTTTGCCACAGTGCCAATGTTCCCAAAAGGAGACACGGCTTACAATGAAAGAAATTTTGATTTCATCTGACAATTAGCTTCTTGCTGGGGTCCTTACAAAAAAAAAAAAAAAGCTATTCAAATTCATTGCAAAGAAGAGAACCAGGATTTCTTGTTCTCATATGGAGACTGAATTTCACATGCCTACAAGTGTGATAAATCACTGAAGAGTGTAATTAGTGTCTGAATACATAATAAGCTTGATTAGAATAACAACTTTTTAAAATAAAAGAGTCTTTTGTAATGTATTATCAAAAACACCCTCTAGCTGATATGCAGAGTAGATGGAAGAAAATTTATTCTTGGGGGCTGGAGAGATGGCTCAGTGGTTAAGAGCATTGCCTGCTCTTCCAAAGGTCCTGAGTTCAATTCCCAGCAACCACATGGTGGCTCACAGCCATCTGTAAAGAGGTCTGGTGCCCTCTTATGGCCTGCAGACATGCACACAGACAGAATATTGTATACATAATAAATAAATAAATAAATATATATATATATAAAAAGAAAATTTATTCTTTCTACAAAATATGTTCAAGAAATATGACTGAAATATGACTGAAGCCAGAAATGACTGAATGTTTCAGCCTAAGAAATGGCAACTATTTTAGGATATATGTATATGCTTATTCTGATATACAACACACAAACATATAAGATTTAAGTATATATTTAAATATAAAAATGACTAAAAGAAATACTGAAAATAATGAGTGAATAAAATATTAAAAAGAAAGACAAAAACAACGATAAAGAGTAACTTCTTTAAGATGATTGGCATTTCTGTACCAAATTGACTTTGTTTGCTTTTGGTTATATAGTCAGTGGTGGATCACGTGGTACTTCATTTATCTTATTTTACAAAAGCAGTGTTGTTTTTCATAAAGAGCATGCTATTTTGCATTTGTATTAACAAGGTATAAAATTTCTTCTTTTCCCACAGCTTTTCCAGAATTTGTATTTTGTCTTTTTAAATAATGTATTCTAACCAGAATGAGATGATTTCATAGTTTGTTGTACAGAAAGTAAGTTTAAGCAATAATATTTTATCATATAATTTAAGACAGTGAAATCAAAGTTTTTGGAGACTTCTCGTTATTAAGAAATGACGAATGTTTGAGGCTATGGATAATTTCAATATCTTCTGCTGTTTAATATACAATGTATAGATATACTTAAAGATGTATGATGATTAACTTTTGAAAAATATTGTAGAGATGAAGCCAGGAAATCATACCATTTACCAGAGCTTCCTATCTTCATATTTTACAAACAATGTTTTACTCTTCATAATACATTGCTTAATATTTTTGTCTGATAAGAGCTATCAAGATAGCTATTTGAAATGTTAGAAAAATTTACAAACTGTAATTTCTCTAAAAATTATTTTCTGTATTCACAATTGCAGAAATTCCTAATAATTATTGCATGCATCCACATCAGTAACTAGAACAATCTAAGAAGAAAATAAACAAGTAATATAATTTTTTAAAACTCTATACCTTAGTTGTCTATAGTTCTTTGCTGAAGAAATAGTGTTTCCCAAGGAGAAGCCCAATTGGTTATCTAGTGCCAAGTGGTTAGTCCTTCAGCCCTAAAATCATATACCTACAAAAATATATTATTTGACAGCTGGTGGCAACACACCTTTAATCCCACACTCAAGTACTTGGGAGGCAGAGGCAGGAGGATCTCTGTGAGTTTGAGGCCAGCCTAGTCTACAGAGCTAGTTCCAGGACAGCCGGAGCTACACAGAGAAACGCTGCCTCAAAACACAAACAAAACAGAAAAAGAACACATCATATAGACTGAGCAGGATTCTATCTTTCATCTGTCTGTCTGTCTGTCTGTCTGTCTGTCTAGGTAGGTATCCATCTATCTATGAAAAGAAGAAATGCAAAAGCCAATAATTTGAGAGAATGCAAGAACAAGGTGGTACACGGGAGGCATTGGATAGAGGAAAGGGAAATGAGAAACTGGTATAAATATAGTTTAATTTCAGAAAGAATTAAAAAAACAAACAAAAAACATTTTAACTACAAGCTTGATAAAAATAGAACAATTTCGTTAAATGTATAATCTATTAAAAACTCACGTGTAAGGAAACCTTGGTAATCTAAATAGACCTACTATGAACTGGAGTTTTTATGTTATAAAACTTCGTATGTACAAAATCTAATCATAAAATTGTATGACACACTTTAGAAGAGAGTTTTTCAGATCTTATTCAACTGAACACATTCATAACAGGAGTCTACTAATTATATCCGGGAGTGTTGATCAACAAGAATTGAAAGTTATATCTACATAAAGACCGGCATGTGCGTGTTTATAGAATCTTGTTGCATTTGTGGAAATATGAAAACAACAGAAATATCCTCTGATAGATGATTGCATAAACAAATAATACATTGTGCAAAACAATAGTTTACATCAAAGTAGTAAAAAGTGATACAGAACCTCTAAATACATTTGTTAAATCAAAGCAGCTATTACAGACAGGCTAGATACTCTGTACTCAAACCCGTTCTCATTCTAGAAATAAAAAAAAAAAAATATAGAGACAGCAAAAAATTCAGGCGGACAGAGGGACACAGGCAAGCTATGTGATATGTGGCTGTGTTGGTAAATATGCCCTTACACATATGTCACAATCTCCAGACTATGCAAAATAAAGAATGGACCTTAATTTAAATTGTGGGTTTCTCAATAGTAATAGTCTATGAATATTGACTCATCAGTTTCTCCAGAATACACACTGGCATAGAATATAAGCAAAACTGGAAATCAGAGTGTGGAGAGAAAGGATCCCAAGAGGAACTTTCATATTTTCTGTTCGGCTTTGCTGTGAGTTAAAAACAAAAATACTCTTTGAATACAAATAACGCCTACTTATTTAAATGATATTGAACAATGTGCAGTGAGCTCTGAAGATGAGTAATCAGCAAGCTTGAAAGGAAAGTTTTAAATTACTTTTGTTTCACAGTCAATTCAAGGGCCTTTGGATATTATTGTTCTTTAAAACACAATGAAACTAAAATATTGCACTATGCCCTTCCTTTCTATTTCCTTTTTTTATTTTCCTTTTTCATCAAAGAAACATTTTCCTGCTAAGAAGTATTTGGCAAATTCTCTGGAAATAAAGTGACCATGCACTTTGTCACCTCATAATAAACATGTTTGTTTTCACAGGAAAACTGTGGTTTTTTGGCATCTGTGAATATGAACCAGATTTTTGTTTTACTGCAGACAAGGAAACTGAAGGTTGAAGGTCACACTGTTTTACGGGGAGCATATGGACCAATTGGAAGTCAGACACCAGCATTTCAGAGGCACAATAAGGAATTTATATCACATGAAGAAAAAATTCCAGTATACTGTTATAATAAACAGTATAGTATAGATTATATGCATCTACATGTGTGTTTGTGTGTGTTAGTTCTCAGTGGATGTGTGTGTCTGCCATAGTTTTTGGTGGATGTGTGTGTGTGCATGCGCGACGCATGCATGCACATGCATTTAGGTTCATTTACAAATATTTATAAAATACAAAGCTATAAGGAATACACAGCAGAGAAGTCAGCGTAATTCTTTTTTGCAGGAATTCTTTTGAAGCTCATGATTCTCTTTAGCCAAATGAGACCTAAAGAGCCATATACAGGGGTTTAGAGTTTTGCACAATACCCAGTGAAATAAAGGGGGGAAGCAATTAAAGAAAGCCTTTTCTTCAAAGCCACAGAACTGTCTTGTGTTTAAATAAAGGCAAAACAGAGCAGCACTCCCATGCCACTGTTCCCACTGAAATGAGGAAACTCTCAGAAGAAGGAATCTCCTGACAGTCATGTCCCCAGTGCCCACCAAATGTCAGCATCACCTGATATGCACAGCCCCTACAGCCCCACATCTCCAATAGAACACAGGCGGCAGTACAAAGAAGGAAGCCAGTGAGAGGGGAGATCCTGCCATGGACCAGCACCGGGCACTCCTGGGAATTCAGTAAAACTTGCAGAAACAATACAGCCTCAGTTAGAAATGTAAAGAATACAGGCTCTAGGAAGGGTCCAGTTCCCAGGAAATCCTACATCTCTGCAATATCAACCACTTTGACATTTTACTCTGCAGTGTATCCTAACATAAGCCTGTGCAGACTTTCTATAACCCGGATTTCATCATGACTGGGATTAAAATTTTTCAGTGCCCAGTTCCCACTGCCGCCTAACTCCCGTGAATCAGGTCATTCAAGTCCACATTGAGACGTGTTTGCTAGTGTTCTCTGAATAAAGCAAAACAACCCCGAGCAGTGTCAGTTAGTGACAACTGCGGTGTCTGTAGTTTCTACTCACCACAGCCCTAGTTTTGAGTCGTGTTTGTTTAGAGAAACTCAAATATAGCAGGTGTCTAATAGAACTTAACCATTGTATGGATGCATTTTTCTTTGGGAAAAGCCTCTTTATCCTCACTCACGTACAGATGAGAACCAAATATATTGCCGAAGAATCATAACCTGTATCTCCCGTTCTTCATCTGTCCTCTCCTTCTCTATGTGTCTTTCAAATTGAGTCTTATGTCTCTCACAGGAGAGAAAGAAGAAGATAAAGCAGGAGACACCAAAGACTGAGCCTCCCAGAGAATCAGAAAAGACTAGAGGAAGGAGAGAGGAAGAGAAAAGAAGGCAAAGAGAAAACATTTGCTTTCATTTCTCTATAGTTTTTATCTATATTGAAGTCTCTGAAAGAAAATGCTTAGTGTGCCCTTCCAGAAAACTGCAAGTAGGGTAGAGGTGCTAGTGAAAGTTACAGATTTGACGGTAGTAATCAGCAGATTTTGTAGCCTTTGGTTTTTAGAAACAGAAACCAGTAGGAACAAAAAGGAATTTCGTGAATGTAAGCTATGGGTTATCTCGCCTTTGGGAGGGTGGAAACAGTTATTTCCTTGGCATGACACAGTCGCCCCTCGGCTGGGGCAGGCAGCTAAATTCATTGTTCTCTGCTGTCTACTTAACAAGTATTTCCAGTCAGAAGACAGTCATGTGCAGCACATTTGACCTATTCTCCCAAGGCATGCTGCTGTTTGGTCTCCTCTTCTCACTGTATTTAGATGCTTTGTGTATACTTTATCACTCATCAGTGCATGCAAAGATCTGTAGCTTAGCTCTGGCAGTTGCATAAATAGCAAAATGTTTTCAGATTTGTATTGGATACAGATTTTAAGACACACTATGTTTTTTGTTTTATATTTTTCTTTTACTGTAAATCTATTCGGAAATAAGATGATATTCTAGGATATCTACATGAAAATATTTATTTGTATATATTTTGCTCAAAAGTTATATTATTTGTTTAAAGTAAACACATGTTGATCATTAAATTCCTGCCAGTATTATAAGCCTTACAAATAAATTTCATAAAAACAACATCAAATTTATAAACAAAAAGTTCAAAAGTTAATATTTTATGCAAGCTTTTTTTACTTGCAAAGTTTATTAGCAATGATCATTTTGAATTTTCTTTGGTATTTTTATGATTGAAAACTGTGGATTGACACATATTTTTAAAATTATATGAAAGGGAATTTTAAAAGCCTCCCTATGACTTCAAGTAACCTAAGATATGAGAATTGAAGTTTTAGATATTCAGTGTAATCCCTGTAGCTCACAAATTTTGAACAAGTAGCTGTAAAAATCTAAAACACTTATTGATGCCAAATTTTTCTAGCATCCATTTTTATCTAAAGGATGAGAACAAATATTTCTTACTTACTGTTGATCTACTGGGACCTGAGTTAGAGTCTCAAAATATATCTACACTAAAACTTTCACTAATGTGTTCTGTCCACACTGGAACAAAGTAGAGTTAAAAAGAATCATCAAAAGCTATGTCTCTGTTCTAAAGTGAATTTCTGGCTGGAACTCTGGAGATGAAGCGATGGTATTGTCTATAAATACATCTCTGGACACTCACCAGGAGTTTCTACGTTCAGGTATCATCACGATGCAATGCAGGGCTAGCAAACAGCTCTGACCAAGGATCTTGCTGAATGGAAGCAATATTTCAGATAAGCCAGATGTGGTGGTGTGCACACCTCATTCCAGGACTAAGGAAATTAAACCACGAAGATTATAAAGTTGAGGCCAGTTTGGGCTTCATAAAGAGAAGCTTCCAGAGAAAAAAAGAAGTGTGGTCTAATGTGGACCTGATGTCATCACTGTTGTAAGAGTTTGTGCCAACATTTCAACTTTTCTTCAAACTTTATAAACAAGAAAATGAAAGTTACAAAAGAAAAATAACAACAAGAAAGCTCTATGTTCCTTGTGGATGCCCAGGAGTGTAGTAAGAAGTGTCTATGAAAGCAAGTAGATCTGACTCTGCCTTTGGTCATCCACAAAAGTCACATCTAAGGGGGGACCTCAGGATGTACACAGTAATGTAAGAAGCTTTAGAAGAAGGTAATCAAAATAACTTAAAGAACTAGGATTCAGAGACTTCTTATATACCCTATGGTCTAAAACTTAGAGAAAATGTTCTCTACATAGACTACAATAAGACACGATCTGTATCTTTGTTCTTGATATTTATTTTTGCTCTTTTACATCTTTACTTAATGTATCTTCATTTTCCTGTTTTCACACAGTTCTAAACACTCTTATCTAAAGTTTCCTTTTGTGATTATGAAGGGGAAATTACTCTTCTTCTCAGCTGTGGAAAAAGATATATCAATTTATTTTACCATCTTTATATGTCATCAGCTTTGAGTCCAAAGGTCACTGAACAGTGTTATGCCTGCCATGGTTACTCATAGTGGACATGCATAGAAGATTAACACGACTGTCATCCATGACTGTTAATATTCTCACAGAACACTAGTAAAAACAAAGCCATGCATAAGAGAGAGAACTCATTTCACAAAACTGAAAAACACAAAGAAGGACTTATAGAGCTACATGAGACAAAATTAAGAAGAGTTAATTCTATGTGTATTTTTGCCTTCATAGGAAAGCAATGAACAGAAAGCCTTGAAGCATTGCATGCCCACGCTTGGTCTTTATACCTAAAGCAACCCACTAAGACAGTATGTATACAAAACAGAAAGGTTAATCTTTTTTTCAAAAAGATTTATTTATTTATCATGTATACAGTGTTCTACCTCCATGTATGCCTTCAGGCCAGAAGAAGGCACCAGATCTCATTACAGATGGTTGTGAGCCCCCATGTGGGTGCTGGGAGTTGAACTCAGGACCTCTGGAAGAGTAGCCAGTGCTCTTAACCTCTGAGCCATCTCTCCAGCCCCCAGAAAGGTTAATCTTAAAGATATAATATTAATCTAGAAATTGCTTAGACTTTATCAATCCCCAAATGAGTTTCCCAAAACTTCAGAATACAGTTCTGTGGATTGTATCGCTGTGGTTTTCTGCAGGCTTGTCTTACTGAAGATGTGGCTCCTTTGATGTGGTCAAATATCAAGTTTGCAGGAAGCTTACAAATTATCAGAGGCAAAATGAGGTAATTAAAAGGGTCAACTAAATAATTAAAATCAATTTGACTCAATCATACACACTAATAAAATCTTGGGATGAAATTTTCTGTGAATCCCAAACCACACTGCAAAAGGTAATTGCAGTTTAAAAAATGACTCATTACTCTTTAGACCATCTGTTCTGAAATCACATTAAAGAGGTCTGTTTCAGCTCCTCTGTTCACTCTCTGGGAGGAGGTGCTAGTTGCGCGGAATTCACTGAGGAGGGGCTGGTAAAATGAAGCATCCCACGTCTCCCAATCGTATCGTCGAATCAATTTTTGCTCCTGTTCATACCTTCACCTGGTCTATTTTTCCAAATTTAATAAATCGTCATGAGACACATCACAGAGATTGTTTTCACTCATTTTATTGCTTCATAATTTTTTACTTATCATTAAAAGTTTTATTGTAATTTGCATTATTGAAACATCATATCAAGTAGATGCTTGGTCATTCCATTTCTTTCTTGATTACCCATATTCAGTTCCCCAAATAACATTTTTATCTTATTTATTATTATTATTATTATCATCATAATTATTTATTGGTTTTTCAAGACAGTCCTAGCTGTCCTGGAACTTAATTTGTAGACCAGGCTGACCTTGAACTCAATGAGATCTGCCAGCTTCTGCCTCCCAAGTACTGGTATTAAAGGTGTGGGCCACCACCACCTGGTCTATATAGTATTTATTAAACAGCGTAGCTTTGTCTGCTCTCTGATCTCAAAGTTGCTCAATATGTTTCAAAGGTTCTCCAGTTGATTTTGATGTACAGTAAGAAGCAGGAACCCCTGTCAGCCTGTACACTGACTCCTACTAGAGATGATGGTCAAGCCTAGTCCATTACCTATTTCATCAGAGCCCATGTAAAGTGTGAGACTGTCAACTTAGGTCAAAAATTACACACTTGAAAACCAGAACTACTGTAGAAAAATTTTCCGATATTTATTTTTAAGCTCTCCCAATAAATCTGTCTTTAATTCACAGCCTTCTCTTAATTAAAATATCAATGTTATCAGAATGAAGAGTTTGAAGAAAACTTAACTTTCCCTAAGAAATAACTTCCACAATAATATAAAAATAATAGTCTTAGGAAGTACTCATTTACAAACAGCAAAAAGTCCCTCAATTCTATTTTAAAATCAAGAATTGAGATTTGTTTTCAAGCAAACACTAAATTATACTGCTGAATATTCAATCAAAACACTGCATACGAGGTTATTTAAACTTCTTTCCTGTATGTCGTGGAATAAACAGAAAGTACAGGTCCACGGAGTCAATTATTCTGTTCTTGAGTTCTGCAGTCTAATTCCAAACCGAGATCAAAAGCAAACATCAGTCCTATTAAAACCTTCTGCCTGCAGGCCCTGAGTTATTAATGTCACTCTAATAAAACTGCAGCTACAAAAGAAGTTCAGAGGGAAATACGAAGATAAGAGGATGAATTTGACCTCACCTATCCTGTGGAAAATATAAGCGATTGATTGTCCAACCAATATACTGCAAAAGTTTTACTGTATTTGTATTGTTAGTTCAAAATCAAGCACAAATAATAAAAATTAGGAATCTCGGTAGTAATGCTACTACCCCAAATGCAATATTAATATTAATAACATTGGTTATAATACTATGAAAGCCTTCTGTTTCTTACCTTCAAAATGACAGAACTGCTCCTGGCAGTTAGATTTAGTGGCTATGTGGTTTCCCACTTTAGCTATATATAATCAGTTGTACTGTTTCAACAGATAATGAAACTTATACCATTCAGTTTTGAACATCTATCACGCCTCATATACTAGGTGTGATAACTTAGATATGTTTAGATGACTATAAATATAATGCCAGTAGTACCTGAGCCCCAGAAACACAGCAATTTCTTTTGCTTTCTGTGCCAGGTACTATTATTATCATTCATATGTCTAATATTGATTTCCACTAACTGGAATAATCTAGTAAATGTGATATGGGATTTCCCTCTGTATGCTGTGAATATGTTTTATCACCATTGGTTAATAAAGAAGATGTTTTGGCCTATGGCAGGGCAGAATATAGCAAGCCAGAAAATCCTTGAATAGAGGAGAAAAGAAGGCAGAATCAGAGAGATGCCATGTAGCTACAGAAGGTGAAAGATGCCAGAATTGGTAAGCCATAGCCTACAGTGACACACAGATTAAGAAATGGGTTAAGATGTAAGAGTTAAGTAGAATTATGCCTGAGCCATTGGACAACATTGTAATTGATATAGTTTCTGTATGATTATTTGGGTCTAAGTGGCCAGGAAATGAATGCACAGTTTGTTTACATAAATGTATAAATGTTCTCTCAAATTATACTGGCTTTCTTAAAATTAGCATTGGATTTGTTAGGTGGGATATAATAGTAATTGCACTAATGGGTAAAATGCAGAAACAAGATAGGATTTTCACATTTTAATAAAATGACATATAAAATGTTTAAGCCAGCAATAATGAAGTGACCATTGGAAAGAATGACGTGTATATCAGGTCTCAAGATTTCCTGCTGAATAGAATTTCTTTGCATGGCAGTCACAAAATTTGTTTATTTATTTACCAGTTTAAGGACACTTGGATTGTTTTTCAATTATAAATGATATGACTTAAAGTACTATAACATTTTTTCTAAGATTTTTAATGAGGACACTATTCACTACAGACACAGGACCCAAATGCCTCTGAGCTGAAACTGATATGAACACCTCTTCCTTGGGAAAATCTCCGTAGTACCAGAAGGCACTCTGCAAGCTTTCAAAGGAGGGAAGCAACAAACAATCCTACCAAGCTGTGATGTCTGTGAACCACAACAATGACCAGCATAATAACTTGAAGGGTGCAGTATACCTTGGCAGAAACCAAGAGCTCCTCAATTGTACTTAAGACCCAACGTTATTCAAGAAAGAAGTCATATCCGGTACTGGAAACCTAACCAAATACCCATGGCTGGTAAAGTGATGGCACAGTTGCCCATACCTGCCATTCCAGTGCTGCTTCAGGGAAAGGAGAGGTGGAGCCAGGAGATCCTATGAGTGCCGTGGGTAAAGCTAACTTAGTGTATGTATCAATCAACAACAACAAAAACTTGTTCCAAATGAAGTGAGTTGACGGACGCTTGAGGTTGACTTCCAACCTTCACTTACATGTGCTGATATGAATGTGCCTGCACTCCATACATATTCATATATATGCATATATTCTTATACATACATAACATCAACACTTATTCACAAAAATGTGTAACCAAAAATACATTTGCTGAGAAAAGTTAAATTTTTCATTTGTTAAGAAAATAATGAATTAGACAACATAAATTATTGTTTAATTCCTTTTAATGACAATAGTATAATCTTGTTTATCCATTACTCTCCAAGAGAAAAGTCGGAACTTTATGATTTTATGATATAAAAAGAGTTTTCATGTGGACAGAAACTACATTATTAGTCATTTTTAGCACAATAAAAAATCTAGTTAAATCCAGTTTTATCACTTTAAAATAAAAATAAGAGGTTTTCCTAAATTTATGTAGCCTTTGTTGTATTCTCTCAGAATAATTTTATTGACTAAAAATTATCCAAAGTTTCTGTTGAAAATACAATTTGGAATTTGTTGCCTCTGTGGACAACTTTAGTGTTCTTCCTCTGCTGATTGATGCATATGTTTAGCTTGCTAGCCTCAACAATGGAACCGAGAATCTTGGCAGATAGTCAGTTTAAAATTAAAAGATTAAGTCCCTCAAAAGCCTATTATAAAAACTGGAAGTAAAAAAAAATCAAGGAGCCCAAATAATTTCTAAGTTAAAGCTTCAGGAATGAACCTTAGTAAAGAATTCTTAATTAACTCTCCAAAGTTGTTCTCTCAAACATACTCACTTTCTTCAGGAGATGAAACTTTTTTGTAGTTATATTTCCACAGACCAAAGAAACTTAATTGAGATGCCTAAAAGATAGTAAGTGGGACTTGTTGCTATGACTTCAACAACCAGCATTCAGCTAATCAGCATCTATTGCCAACACTGAAAAGGAGCTGGCTATGTCAGTGCCTTAGCTTTCCTTCTGAAGATTCAATGATCAAAACTAAAATTTGACCTAGAAGCAGTTGTGAGTATAAAGATACAGGACAAAAGATTTGGCAAGTATTAATAGGAATTGAAAAATAACAGCCCACAGTCAGATTTCTCAAACTTTGAGGATAGTCAAGTACAATTAAAACTAGCCAAGAGCTTAACAGGCAAAGATGATACCCAGTGTAGCGTGATGGGCAGACTTGTTGCTCTGATTTGTTGTCAATGCTGAAAGACTGGATGTTTTTCCATACTAAACAGCCAATAAATAAATAGTGAGCTACTGCCACTGGGACAGAGGATGAAAGCCAGTGACAAAGAAAGCAGAAGGGCTCAACTTGAGGAAAACAAACAGCCACTTGTACCCCAGTTCTGTAGTCCTTGCAGGAAATGGAAGATCACACAGAAAAGTCCTGTGTCCTGGTAGCAAGATAAAGTCTGTATAGGTCATAATTGGATTTCATCTGTACATAGCAGCACATATTAACTACATATTAACTGAGGAAAGCAAAGTTACAAATACCCAATTAGGTTTTTTTTAATCACCTATTCAGAATGCATTATTTTAATTACGTTGTGTCGTGTCTGGATTTAATAATGCTGTTTGAGTCAGTCCTACTATGGAGGAGAGGAGAGCACTGAATGAGGTTTTCAACCCCAAGGATTATAGCCTTCTTCAAGCATGCACCATTTGAATTTTAAAAACCAAGGAAAAAGCCCAGGAAGTAGAAAATTAGAAAAAAGAAGAAGAGAAAGAAAGTGAATGGAAGAGACTTGCAGGATTCTAGAGTCGTGAAGGTAAGATTGTAAAATTTAAGTAACAAAAAGGGAATCTCTCTTTCAC